>NW_017674922.1:0-80797 GCF_001879085.1 Nicotiana attenuata
GCCATGCAGCTACCTCGACACTCCCACGATAACTGCTGCTCAGCTAACAAGCCCTCACCTCACCCTTTGGTGTACCTAGATCTGCACACAAGGTGCAGGGAGTATTGTGAGTACTTCCAACTCAGAAAGTAATAAAATATAAATAAGGTCTGAGGATAAGAAATCCTAAATAAACACAAAGTAAAGCTAAAAAAATACCATTAAACAACAATACAGTTAGAATAAACATCAGAACAAATGAAGAAATAAATGACAATTAAATATGCAATGCAACACATAAACCGGTACCTCCGGTACCCCGCTGCGGCCGTGCAGCCCGATCCATTTATTTAACATCGACGGCGCTCACTGGGGGTGTGCAGACTCCGGGAGGGGCCCCTTACGGCCCAAGCGCAATAATAAGCCATCTCGTGGCATCAAACAGGCCCTTGGCCTCATATCAATATTATTATAATACTGTTGCGGCGTGCAGCCCGATCCCATACTCAGTCCAAAAATCACACAATAGTATAAAAATACTCAACTCTAACTTCATTTAAAAATATTAACTTAATTTCTAATTTAAGAAAATGGCTAAGATTTCAAACACAGTATTAAATACCAGGACTGAGTTCAATATCTAGAAATATGGTAAGAAACCAGTAAAAATAATCCTTGAAGGATTCAAGTAGTTGGCACGAAGCCCAAATATGACAATTAATCCATTTTTATAAGGATATCACAAAACTACAATCAATTAGGTAGTAATTTTATTAAGCGGGACGGACCAAGTCACAATCCCCGACGGTGCTCTACCCCACGCCCGTTATCCGGCGTGCAAGTCATCTCACATAGCACTACATTGTGCAAATTCGAGGTTTCAAACCCTCAACACAGCATTTACATTTATTACTAACCTCAAGCCGGCCAAGGTCCTAGCTTGCTATGCCCTTGCCTTTCGAATTCACCTCTTCGTGCGTCGAATATGACCAAAACCACAACGAATACGTCACAATATGCTAAGTGAATATAACCCAATCGAAAAGACTCGGAAAACATCGAAAATCACGAAGTTTGCAAAACCCGAGCCCCGGGCCCACTTCTCGAAAAATTATAAATTTTACATCACCGGATTCCTTATCTCGCCACGAGTCTAATATAAAGAACACCAAAATCGGAGTCCAAATGACCCTTCAAATTCCCATTTTTGTTCTCTTAGGTCTCAAGCCCTAAACCACCATTTTTGACCTTAATTCCTTGAGTTTTCAGTGTAATTCCATGTATTTGCATGATAAAATTGTGTTCTAAGTCCAAGAATGCTTACCTGATCGAAGTCCTTGAATTTCTTCTTCAAAATCGCTCAAGAACACCCCAAGTCCGAAGTTAAAAATATATTTTCTGTAAAATTTCGCGAAGGGATTAAAACCCACTTCTGATCAGTTGTTTCCGCTTCTGCGACTACCGCATCTGCGGTCATTTCCCGCTTCTGCGGAATCTCACTTATTGTCCAAAATTCCGCATCTGCGGTCCTTTTGTCGCATCTGCGACTCCGCAGATGCGGTTGGCATCTTCGCACCTGCGACTACTGTCGCTTCTGCGGTTCTTGAATCGCTTCTGCGGTACCGCTTCTGCGGTCCCATTTCCGCAGAAGCGAAAATACCAGAAGCAGCAAAATTCTGCAATCTCTTTAAGTTCAAAACTTCCCGTTAGCCATCCGAAATCACCCCGAGGCCCTCGGGACCTCAACTAAGTATACAAACATGATCCAATACCTTATTCAAACTTGCTCTAATCATCAAAACACTTCTAACAACACTAAAACCATCATTTCTCATTGAATTCAAGCCTAAGTTTTTCAAAAACTTCCGAAATACACATTCGATCAAAAATCCAACCAAATCACCTCCGAATGACCTGAAATTTTGCACACACATCCCAAATCACCTAACGAAGCTACTGCAACTCTCGAAATTCCATTCCGACCCTCGGATCAAAATCTTACCTGTCAACCGGAATTCGCCAAAATAGTAACTTCGCCAATTCAAGCCTAATTCTACTCCGGACCTCCAAAATCACTTTTGATTACACTCCTAAGACACAAATCATCCCCCGAAGCTAACCAAATCATCAGAATTCAAATCCGAGCCCTCTAACACAAAAGTCAACATCCGGTTGACTTTTCCAACTTAAGCCTTCCTAAAAGAGACTAAGTGTCACATTTCTTATCAAAACCATTCCAAACCAACTCTAACACATCAAATAATGATAATGAAACATGAAGATGCATAACATGGGGAAAATGGGGCGGTAACTCACGTGACGACGGGTCGGGTCGTCACATCCTCCCCAACTTAAACAAACGCTCGTCCTCGAGCGGGTCAAGAAACATACCCGAAGTCTCAAATAGGTGAGGATATCTACTCCGCATCTCCTGCTCGGTCTCCCAGGTCGCCTCCTCCACGGGCCGACCTCTCCACTGCACTTTCACTGATGCAACATCCTTTGATCTCAACTTCCGAACCTGACGATCCAAAATGGCTGTTGGCTCTACCCATAAGTCAAGTCACCCTCCAGCTGAACTGTACTGAAATCTAAAACGTGGGATGGGTCCCCAATGTACTTCCGGAGCATAGACACATGAAAAACTGGATGCACGCCCGACAAGCTAGGTGGCAAGTCAAGCTCATAAGCCACCTCCCCGATCCTCCTAAGTACCTCAAAAGGCCCAATGAACCGCGGACTTAGCTTCCCTTTCTTTCCGAATCTCATAACACCCTTTGTGGGTGAAACCTTCAGTAAGACTTTCTCACCAATCATATACGATACATCTCGGGCCTTCCTGTCTGCATAACTCTTCTGTCTCGACTGTGCTGTACGGAGTCTCTCCTTAATCACCTTCACCTTCTCCAATGCATCCTGAACCAAATCTATCCCCAAAAATTTAGCCTCCCCGGGCTCGAACCAACCAACTCGAGATCTACACTGCCTCCCATACAAGGCCTCATACGGTGCCATCTGAATGCTGGACTGATAGCTATTGTTGTAGGCAAACTCTGCAAGCGATAGAAACCGATCCCATGACCCTCCAAAATCAATAACACAGGCACGTAACATATCCTCCAATATCTGAATGGTGCGCTCGGACTGCCCGTCCGTCTGAGGGTGAAAAGCTGTGCTCAACTGCACCTGAGTACCCAACTCTCGCTGAACCGCCTGCCAAAACTGAGAGGTGAACTGAGTGCCCCGATCTGATATGATGGAAACTGGGACACCATGCAATCGAACTATCTCCCGAATATAGATCTCTGCCAGCCGCTCTGAAGAATAAGTAGTACAAACCGGAATGAAGTGCGCGGACTTGGTCAGTCTATCTACAATCACCCAAATAGCATCAAATTTCTTCAGAGTTCGTGGAAGTCCGGTAACAAAATCCATAGTGATCTTCTCCCACTTTCACTCAGGAATAACCATCTGCTGATGTAAGCCACCCGGTCTCTGATGCTCATATTTCACTTGCTGACAATTAAGACACCGGGCTACATACTCCACAATATCTCTCTTCATCCTCCGCCACCAATAGTGCTGTCTGAGATCCTGATACATCTTTGCGGCACCCGGATGAATGGAATACCGCGAGCTATGGGCCTCCTCCAGTATCAACTCCCGAAGCCCATCCACGTTGGGCACGCAAATCCGGCCCTGCACCCTCAACACACCATCATCTCCAATGGTCACATCCCTGGCATCATCATGCTGAACCCTGTCCTTAAGGACAAACAAATGCGGATCATCATACTGACACTCCCTGATGCGGTCATACAAGGAAGACCGAGAAACCACACAAGCCAACACTCGACTGGGCTCTGAAATATCTAATCTCACAAATCGGTTGGCCAAGGCCTGAACATCAACTGCAAATGGCCTCTCCTCAGCTGGAATGTACGCCAAACTCCCCCTACTCACTGACTTCCGGCTCAAAGCATCGGCCACTACATTAGCCTTCCCCGGGTGATACAGGATAGTAATGTCATAATCCTTAAGTAACTCCAACCATCTACGTTGCCTCAAATTAAGATCCTTTTGCTTGAACAAATGCTGAAGACTGCGATGATCAGTGAATACCTCACAGGATACGCCATACAAGTAATGCCTCCAAATCTTCAGTGCATGAACTATAGCTGCTAGCTCCAAGCCATGGACGGGGTAGTTCTGTTCATAGGGCTTCAACTGACGAGAAGCATACGCAATAACTCTACCCTCCTGCATCAAAACACAACCAATCCCAATTCTCGAAGCATCGCAATATACCGTATAAGATCCTGAAGCTGATGGCAAGACTAACACTGGAGTTGTGGTCAAAGCTGTCTTGAGCTTCTGAAAACTCTCCTCACACTCGACCGACCATACGAATGCGACACCCTTCTGAGTAAACTTGGTCAAGGGCGATGCAATAGAGGAAAATCCTTGCACAAACCGGCGATAGTAACCTGCCAACCCTAGGAAGCTGCGAATCTCCGTGGATGAGGTCGGTCTAGGCCAAATCTGCACCGCCTCTATCTTCTTTGGGTCAACCTGGATACCCTCACTGGACACCACATGTCCCAAGAAAGCTACTGAACCGAGCCAGAACTCACATTTGGAGAACTTTGCATAAAGCCTCTCCTCCCTTAATCTCTGCAATACAACTCTCAAATGTTGCGCGTGCTCCTCCTGACTGCGCGAGTATACCAGTATGTCATCAATGAATACTATGACAAATGAATCCAGGTAAGGCCGGAACACACTGTTCATCAGGTGCATGAAAGCTGCTGGGGCATTGGTCAGCCCGAAAGATATGACAAGAAATTTATAGTGACCATATCTAGTCCTGAAAGCAGTCTTATGAATATCTGAGTCCCTGATTTTTAATTGGTGGTAACCCGAACGGAGATCAATTTTTGAGAACACCCTCGCTCCCTGAAGCTGGTCAAATAAATCATCAATGCGAGGTAAGGGGTACTTGTTTTTAATTGTTACCTTGTTCAACTGCCTATAATCGATGCACATTCTCATCGTGCCATCCTTCTTCTTCACAAAAAGAACAGGTGCACCCCAAGGTGACACACTAGGCCGAATGAACCCCTTATCCAGGAGCTCCTGAAGCTGCTCCTTCAATTCTTTCAACTCCGCTGGTGCCATGCGATATGGTGGAATAGAAATGGGCTGAGTGCCCGGCACCAGGTCAATGCCAAAATCAATGTCCCTGTCCGGCGGCATGCCCGGCAGGTCTGCAGGAAACACATCGGGAAACTCCCTCACAACGGGAACCGACTCAATACTGAGGCTTTCAGCTCCCACATCTCTCACAAACGCCAAATAGGAAAGACAACCCTTTTCAACCATACGCTGGGCCTTCAAGAAAGAAATAACTCTGCTAGGAATATAGTCAGTCACACCACGCCACTCGATCCGCGGTACACTCGGCATGGCCAAAGTGACTGTCTTAGCATAACAGTCTAGAATAGCATGACACGGAGATAACCAGTCCATGCCCAGGATAATATTGAAATCTACCATATTCAGTAGCAATAAATCAACTCGGGTCTCCAGACCCCCAATAGTCACCAAACACGACCGGTATACATGGTCCACAATAATAGTGTCGCCCACCGGGGTAGACACATGAACAGGTAAGGCAAGACACCCTCGGGTTGTACCCAAATGATGAGCAAAGTATGAAGATACATATGAATAGGTAGAACCGGGATCAAATAATACTGAGGCGTCTCTATGACAGACTGAAATAATACCTGTAATGACAGCGTCTGAAGCAATGGCATCTGTCCTGCCCGGCATCGCGTAGAAACGAGCCTGGCCACCGCCTGATCGATCTCCACCTCTGGGGCGGCCCCTGGCTGCCTGATCTCCACCCTTAGCTGACTGGGCGGGTGGTGAAGTAACTGGAGCAGAAGTCGAGGGCTGACCCCTCTGCTGATGCTGTCTGCCACGAAGGCGAGGGCACTGTCTCCTAAAATGACCCAACTTTCCGCACTCATAGCAGCTGCCCGGTACTGGAGATGGGGACTGATGAAAACCTGTCGCACCGGAGTGACTAGCAGATGCACTCGGCGCAGAAGAACCTTGAATTGAGGGGGCATGAGATGAACTCTGAGCTGGGAGAGTGCTGAGTGAAGTCTGACCCTGCTGGGGCCATGATGACCACGGCCTGAAGATCCCCCACGATAATCTGGACGAGCTGACTAAGCAGGCCTGAAAGAGCGACCTCTACCCTACTGGAACTGACCCCTCGAAGGAGCACCACTGTAACTACCCGATCCACGAGGCCTCTTAGCCTCCCTCTCCTCTCGCTCTCTACGGCGAACTGACTCAATCTCACGAGCAATGTCTACCACCTCCTCAAACGTAGCACCTAGTACTCTCTCTCTAGTCATCAGAATACGGAGATGGTAGTTAAGACCATCCACAAATCTCCTGATCCTCTCGCGATCTGTCGGAACCATCCAAGTAGCATGACGAGCTAGCTGGGAAAATCTCACCTCATACTGAGTCACTGTCATGTCTCCTCGCGTCAACCACTCAAACTGCCTACGCAACTCTTCCCTGCGGGACTGAGGTATATACTTCTCCAGAAAAAGAGCTGAGAACTGCTGCCAAGTCAGAGGTGCTGCACCGGCAGGCCTACGCCTCTCAAAGTCCTCCCACCAAGTAAGAGCATCCCCCGTGAACTGAAAAGTAGTAAATGCCACACCACTCGACTCAAGTATCCCTGCCGTACGGAGAATACGCTGGCATCTGTCAAGAAAACTCTGGGCATCCTCGCCCTCAGCACCACCGAATGTCGGAGGCTGGAGTCTACCAAACCTCTCGAGACGACGCTGCTCATTGTCTGGAATAGCTAGAACCACAAAACCCTGAGCTGGTGCAACCTGCTGAGCTGGAGGTGCCTCCGGTGTCTGTAGCCCCTGCACTCCCTGCGCAGGTGTGCGAGCATCGGGGGTCTGATTGCCTCCCCCGGTCTGTGAGGTAGCTGCTGCTGCTGTGGTGGCTGAAACTGCTTGAGCCAAACCAGTACAGACCGTCAAGATCTGTGCCAAGGTCTCTTGAAGACCTGGAATCACAATAGGCGCAGCTGGTGCCTGAGCAGGTGCTGCTGGAGTCTCCACCGCTGGAGCCTGATCCTGAGCTGGGGCAATCGTAGGATTAGCAGGTACTGTCCCGGCTACTCTACCCCTGCCACGACCACGACCGCGCCCACGGCCTCTGGCGGCCTCAGTAGGTGGCACTGGTGGTCGTCTGTCACGTTCGGTAGCTCGTGTTCTCACCATCTGTGAGAGAATAGAATAACAAAGATTTAGTTCTCACAGTTCAACAAAGCCGCACGACAAGAGTTTCAAGAATATGGAGTATTTCCTAAAGGTTCTGCAGCCTCTCGAGGATAAGTACAGACGTCTCCGTACCGATCCACGAGACTCTACTAAACCGGCTCATGATTCGCGAGACCAAGTAACCTAGGCTTTGATACCACCTTGTCACGACCCAACCCACCGACGTCGTGTAGTGCCGACCAACCACACTCGTACGTACGACGACGACCGACCGTACTACTAACCTAACCTAAACCTAAACCTAAACTAACNCCCGGATAATGCTGCTCAGCTAACACGAGTCCTCACTCACCCTATGGTGTACCTGAATCTGCACACAAGGTGCAGGGAGTATTGTGAGTACTTCCAACTCAAAAAGTAATAAATATAAATAAGGTCTGAGGATAAGAAATCCTAAATAAACATAAAGTAAAGCTAAAAATACCATTAAACAACAATACAGTTAGAATAAACATCACATAGATGAAGAAATAAATAACAATTAAATATGCAAATGCAACACATAAACCGGTACCTCCAGTACCCCGCTGCGGCCGTGCAGCCCGCTCCATTTATTTAACGTCGACGGCGCTCACTGGGGGTGTGCAGACTCCGGGAGGGGCCCCTTACGGCCCAAGCGCAATAATAAGCCATCTCGTGGCATCAAACAGGCCCTTGGCCTCATATCAATATCATTATAATACTGCTGCGGCGTGCAGCCCGATCCCATACTCAGTCCAAAAATCACACAATAGTATAAAAATATTCAATCCAAACTTCATTTAAAAATATTAATTAAGTTCCTACTTTTAGAAAAATGGCTGAGTTTACAAAAACAGTGTTAAATACCAGGACTGAGTTCAATATCTAGAAATATGGTAAGAAACCAGTAAAAATAATCCCTGAAGGATTCAAGCAGTTGGCACGAAGCCCAAATATAACAATTAATCCATTTTTTATAAGGATATCACAAAACTACAATCAATTAGGTAGTAATTTTATTAAGCGGGACGGACCGAGTCACAATCCCCGACGGTGCTCTACCCCACGCCCGTTATCCGGCGTGCAAGTCACCTCACATAGCACTACATTGTGCAAATTCGGGGTTTCAAACCCTCAACACAGCATTTACATTTATTACTAACCTCAAGCCGGCCAAGGTCCTAGCTTGCTATGCCCTTGCCTTTCGAATTAACCTCTTCGTGCGTCGAATCTGACCAAAACCACAACGAATATGTCACAATATGCTAAGGGAATATAACCCAATCGAAAAGACTCGAAAAACATCGAAAATTACGAAGTTGGCAAAACCCGAGTCCCGAGCCCACGTCTCGAAAAATTATAAAATTCACATCACCGGATTCCTTATCTCGCCGCGAGTCCATGCATATAAAGAATACCAAAATCGGAGTCCAAATGACCCCTCAAATTCCCATTTTTGTTCTCTTAGGTTTCAAGCCCTAAACCACCATTTTTGACCCTAATTCCTTGAGTTTTCAGTCTAATTTCGTGTGTTTGCACCATAAAATCGTGTTTTTGGTTTAGAAATTCTTACCTCAATGAAGTCCCTTGATTCCTCTCCTCCAACTCGCCCAAAATCTCCAAGTCCGAAGTGAAAATATGAAACCCTTTCAAAAATTCGCGAAGGGAAATAAAAACTATTCTGACCAGTTATTTCTGCATCTGCGGCTCCATGGCCGCATCTGCGGCTCCCGCTTTTGCGGTCAATGCACCGCTTCTGCGGACATATCCGCTTCTGCGGTTTAACATCCACTCCTGCGCCTCCCGCTTCTGCGTACAAATTAACGCATCTGCGGATCCCCACAAGAGCTCAAATACCGCATCTGCGGTCCTCCTGTCGCATCTGCGACCCCGCAGATGCGGTCACCAATTCCGCACCTGTGGTCCCTGCCGCTTCTGCTTCTCTCCTCTCGCTTCTGCGGTACCGCTTCTGCGGTCCCAATTCTGCAGAAGCGAAAATACCAGAAGCAGCACAGGTCCTGCAATCTCTTAAGTTCAAAACTTCCCGTTAGCCATCCGAAATCACCCCGGGGCCCTCGGGACCTCAACCAAAAATACAAGCATGATCCAATACCTTATTCAAACTTGCTCCAATCATTAAAACACCTCAAACAACACTAAAACTATCATTTCTCATCGAATTCAAGCCTAAGTTCTTCTAAAACTTCCGAAACACGCCTTCGATCAGAAACCTAACCAAAACATCTTCGAATGACCTGAAATTTTGCACACATATCCAAAATCACCTAACGAAGCTACTGCAACTCTCGGAATCTCATTCCGACCCCCGGATCAAAATCTCACCTACCAATCGTAATTCGCCAAAATACTAACTTCGCCAATTCAAGCCTAATTCTACACCAAACCTCCAAAATCAATTCCGATTGCACTCCTAAGTCACAAATCATCCCCCGAAGCTAACCAAATCACCGGAATTCACATCCGAGCCCTCTAACACAAAAGTCAACATCCGGTTGACTTTTTCAACTTAAGCCTTCTTAAAAGAGACTAAGTGTCTCATTTCTTATCAAAACCATTCCAAACCAACTCTAACACATCAAATACTGATAATGAAACTTAAAGAAGCATAACATGGGAAAAACGGGGCGGTAACTCACGTGACGACGGGTCGGGTCGTCACATGCTGACAATTCAAACAACGCGCCACATATGCTACGATATCCTTCTTCATTCTATGCTACTAATAATACTGCCGCAAATCCTGAGCCCGGATGAATAGAGTACCGGGAGCTATGAGCCTTCTCCAATATCAACTCTCGGAGCCCATCCACATTAGGCACACATACTCGACCCTGCAATCTAAAAACTCCGTCATTATCTACGGTAACCTGCCTGGCGCCTCCGCGCTACACCGTGTCTCTAAAGACACACAAATGGGGATCATCATACTGCCGATCACGGATAAGCTCCAATAATGAAGAACGAGCGACTGTGCAAGCTAACACACGGCAGGGCTCAGAAACATCCAACCTCACGAACTGATTGGCCAAAGCCTGAACATCCAAAGCAAGCGGCCTCTCACCGACCGGAATATAAGCAAGACTGCCCATACTGGCTGACTTCCTACTCAAAGCATTGGCCACCACATTGGCCTTTCCCGGATGATATAAAATGGTGATATCAAAATCCTTCGACAACTCCAACCACCTCCTCTGCCTCAAATTCAACTCCTTTTGCTTGAACAAATACCGAAGACTCTTGTGATCCGTGAACACCTCACATGCCACACCATACAGATAATGCCTCCAAATCTTCAATGCGTGAACTATGGCGGACATCTTCAAATCATGAACTGGATAGTTCTTCTCGTGAATCTTCAACTGCTACGAAGCATAGGCAATGACCTTGCCATCCTGCATCAACACTGTACCAAGCCCAATACGAGAAGCATCACAACAAACTGTATAAAGCCCTGAACCTGTGGACAAAACCAACACTGGTGCTGTAGCCAGAGCTTTCTTGAACTTCTGAAAGCTCGCCTCACACTCATCCGACCATCTGAACTGGGCACCCTTCTGGGTCAACCTGGTCATCGGGGCTGCAATAGACGGAAACCATCCACGAACCGACGATAGTAGCCTGCCAATCCTAAGCAACTTCGAATCTCTGTAGCTGATGGTGGTCTAGGCCAGTTCTTGACTGCCTCAATCTTCTTCGGATCAACCTGAATACCCTCTGCTGACACCACATGACCCAAAAATGCAACCGAACTCAACTAGAACTCACACTTCGAGAACTTAGCATATAACTGACTATCCTTCAGAGTCTGAAGAACCACTTTGAGAAGCTGCTCGTGCTCCACCTGGCTGCGGAAATATATCAAAATATCATCAATGAAGACTATCACGAACGAGTCCAAATAAGGCCTGAACACTCGGTTCATCAAATCCATAAAAGCTGTCGGGGCATTGGTCAACCCAAATGACATGACCAAGAACTCATAATGCCTGTACCGAGTGCAGAAAGCTGTCTTAGGGACATCGGATGCCCTAATCCTCAACTGATGGTAGCCAGATCTCAAGTCAACCCTCGAAAATAGCCTGAAGTTGATCAAACAAATCATCAATCCTCGGCAATGGATACTTATTCTTGATTGCAACCTTGTTCAACTGTCGGTAATCAATACGCATTCTCATTGATCCGTCCTTCTTCTTAACAAAGAACACCGGCGCACCCCAAGGCGAAACACTCGGCCTAATGAAACCCTTCTCAAGCAAGTCTTGCAACTGCGCGTTCAACTCTTTCAACTCCGGTGGGGCCATACTATACGGCGGGTTAGAAATGGGATGAGTGCCCGGAGCCAAATCAATGCAAAAGTCAATATCCCTGTGGGGTGACATACCCGGCAGGTCTAAAGGGAAAACATCAGGAAACTCACGAACAACGCGCACAGAATCAATAGAAGGAACCTCAGCACTAGAATCACGAACATATGCCAAATAAGCCAAACACCCCTTCTCGACCGTACGCCGAGTCTTCACATAAGAGATAACACTACGGGTAGAATGACCAGGAGCCTCTCTCCAATCTAAACGAAGCAAGCCCGGTAAAGCTAAGGTCACAATCTTGGCATGACCGTCCAAGATAGCGTGGTAAGGTGATAACCAGTCCATCCCCAATATAATATCGAAGCCAACCATGTCCAGAAGCAACAAATCTACTCGAGTCTCAAGACCTCCAATCACCACAATACAAGCACGTTGGACTCGATCGACCATAATAGAATCACCCACCGATGTAGGCACATAAACAGGAACACTCAATGAATCACTAGGCATGACCAGATACGGCGCAAAATAAAACCGAAGCTTCTCTACCACAAACCAGAACGGTACCTACACCTCCACCTCTAATACCTTTCCTCCACCTCTAGCATCACTACCTCCACCTCTAATACCTTTACCTCCACCTCTAATACATTTACCTCCACAAAGCCTCCGAAGACGTAGCTGATCTATCACTGGTCTGTGTTGCTGCTCAGCTGAAGAAGCGGTACATGACCTCGCCATTCGCGAAAGGACAAGAGTAGAGGTTTCAATTTAGCATTGAGAGAACAAAATCGCACGACAGGGAAGAATAGAAGTGAAACTTTTCCTAACTCTGTAGCCTTTGGGGGATAAATACAGACGTCTCCGTACCGATCCCTCAGACTCTACTAAGCTTGTCTATGAACTGTGAGACCCATGTAACCTAGAGCTCTGATACCAACTTGTCACGACCCGGATTTCCCACCCTCGGGAGTCGTGATGGCGCCTACTAATATGAGCTAGGCAAGCCAATCATTTGAACAATTTAACTTTTTACCCATTTTATATTCTTTAACAATTACGAAGATATAACATTTAACAGCGGAATTTAACATAAGCGGAAGAAAAACAATAAGCTATCTGAGCATGAATATCTAATACAACTGTTTGAGTCTCGACTACCCAGAGCTGGTGTCACAGTTTCACAGACGGTCTAAGATTACTACACATAAAGGTCTGAAAGAAATAAATTCAACACTGTCTCTAGAAATGCATGAAAGAAATAGGAAAATAGATGGAAGGAGTTGTTAGGGCCTATGAACGCCTGCAGGACTACCTCGGGTCCCCTGATGAATAAGATCCAGCAATCTCATTGCGGTCCGAAATCTAAAACACTGGGTCTGCACAAAAGAGTGCAGAGTGTAGTATCAGCACAACCGACCCCATGTGCTGGTAAGTGCCTAGCCTAACCCCAGCGAAGTAGTGACGAGGCTAGGACCAAACCATCAAATAAACCTGTGCAGTTGTATAATATACAGCGGAAAGTAAAGCAGAAATAAAAAAATAAAGATGGGAGGGGGAAACATGCTTCGGGAAATAAAAGATAAAGCAGAAATCATAACAAACGGCAATATTGCACGGCATCACCCTTCGTGCTTTAACACTCTTCCTCACCCAAACAACAATTACGAACAAAGGGGCAAGGAAATAAACAAAATAATAATAGAAATCCCAGCAAGGGAACACAATTGAACAATTACATCCCAGTAAGGGAACAACAATTTAACCATTAAATCCCGGCAAGGGAACAACATTAATAATATCAACATGCCGGCAAGGGAGATAATCAACAAAGCAACAATATCCCGGCAAGGGAACAATTTAATAACTCTTTCTCTTTCTTTCATTTTTATTTCATAACTCACTTTACCACCTGAGCCAATGCTCCAAAGGGTTCAATCATCTCATATACTTTCACAATTCGTATTATAACTTGAGCCAATGCTCCTCGATGTTCAAAGATCACAATTCCTTCCACAAACTTCTCACAACAAATAGAAATCATCACCAAGGCATGAAAGATACAAGGAAATCATGATATTAACAATATAAAGACTCACGGTCATGCTAGACACCAACGTATAGATACTCGTCACCATGCCTATACGTCACAATTACCACATAGCAAATAGGACTCAACTCCTAATCCCTCAAGCTAAGGTTAGACCAAACACTTACCTCGATGTCACGAACGCAATTCAAGCCTCAACTATCGCTTTACCTCTTGATTCCACCACCAACTCGCTCGTATCTAGCCACAAGTTACTTAATTGCATCAATAAACACTAAGTGAAACAATTTGAATGCATGAAAATAATTTTCCCAATGTTTTACCAAAAAAGTCAAAATTTCCCCCGGGCTCACGTGGTCAAAACCCGAGGTTCGAACCAAAACCCGATTATCCATTCCCCCAAGAACTCAAATATATAATTTATTTTGAAATCGGACATCAATCGAGATCAAATCCCCCAATTTTTTTTGAAAAACCTAGGTCCGACCCAAAGCACCCAATTTCCCCCATGAAAATTGTTGATTTTAAGTTGAAATCTGGTTAAAAGGTGCTAAGGATTTAAGAAAACTAGTTAGAAATGACTTACAATTGATTTGGAGAAGAAAGGTTGTTTGAAAAATCGCCTCTTATGTTTTAGGGTTTTGAAAAATGAAAAATAGCTCAGAATCCCATTTATTTATACCCCCTGTCGGACTCCTTGTGCGGACCGCACAAAATGGACTGCGGAAACACAGGCCTGTGAACCTGAGGGACTGTGACACTGTGCGGACCACACTAAATGGAGTGCGGCCGCACAGCACCAACCGCGCCCGCACAAAAGCGACCGCGGACCGCGCTGGCCCCCTCCTCCGCGCACCGCACAAAGGCGGCCGCGGACCGCGTTGGAGGGTTCAGAGAACTGAGATTGCTCTGAACCTGCAATATCTGTGTTTCTAAGCCTAAGACCTTCCGGAACTTATCCGAAACTCCCCCGAGCCCTCGGGGCTCATAACCAAACATGCGTACTAACTGAACAACATCATAAGAACTTATCTGTGCGATCAAATCGCCTAAATAACCTCAAAACAATGAATAAAACCTCAAAATCATGAATTTTTTCCTCAAACTTCATCAAGTTTCAAATTTAGAAATTCAAGTCCGAATCACGTCAAACGACGTCCGTTTTCAACCAAATTTCACAGGAAGGACTTAAAACATATATAAGGCCCGTACCGGGCGCCGGAACCAAAATACGGGCCCGATACCAACACGATGGACTCGATCGACCACAATAGAATCAACCACCGGTGTAGGCACATAAACAGGAACACTCAATGAATCACTAGGCATGACCAGATATGGCACAAAATAAAACCGAAGCTTCTCTACCACAAACCAGAACGGTACCTGCAACTCCACCTCTAATACCTTTACCTCCACCTCTAGCATCACTACCTCCACCTCTAATACCTTTACCTCCACAAAGCCTCCGAAGACGTAGCTGATCTATCACTGTTCTGTGCTGCTGCTCAGCTGAAGAAGCGGTACATGACCTCGCCATTCGCGAAAGGATAAGAGTAGAGGTTTCAATTTAGCATTGAGAGAACAAAATCGCACGAAAGGGAAGAATAGAAGTGAAACTTTTCCTAACTCTATAGCCTTTGGGGGATAAATACAGACGTCTTCGTACCGATCCCTCAGACTCTACTAAGCTTGTCTGTGAACTGTGAGACCCATGTAACCTAGAGCTCTGATACCAACTTGTCACGACCAGGATTTCCCACCCTCGAGAGTCATGATGGTGCCTACTAATATGAGCTCGGCAAGCCAATCATTTGAACAATTTAACTTTTTACCCATTTTATATTCTTTAACAATTACGAAGATATAACATTTAACAACGGAATTTAACATAAGCGGAAGAAAAACAATAAGCTATCTGAGCATAAATATCTAATACAACTGTTTGAGTCTCGACTACCCAGAGCTGGTGTCACAGTTTCACAGACAGTCTAAGATTACTACACATAAAGGTCTGAAAGAAATAAATTCAACACTGTCTCTGGAAATACATAAAAGAAACAGGAAAATAGATGAAAGGAGACGCGAGGGCCTGCGAACGCCTGCAGGACTACCACGGGTCGCCTGATGAATAAGATCCAGCAATCTCACTGCGGTCCGAAATCTACAACACTGGGTCTGCACAAAAGAGTGTAGAGTGTAGTATCAGCACAACCGACCCCATGTGCTGGTAAGTGCCTAGCCTAACCCCGGCGAAGTAGTGACGAGGCTAGGACCAGACCATCAAATAAACCTGTGCAGTTGTATAATATACAGCGGAAAGTAAAGCAGAAATAAAAAAATAAAGATGGGAGGGGGAAACATGCTTCGGGAAATAACAGATAAAGCAGAATCTCAAGAGAATTATCAGGAAACCAAAATTCAACTTCTAACAAGGATAAGGAAAACAAAGGCAGATTTCACTCTCGGTTCACAACTCTTGTGGTAGGCGTACCACCCGCTCCCATTTCATTAAATCTCGTGGTAGGCGTACCACCCGCTCCCATTTCATTAAATCTCGTGGTAGGCGTACCACCCGCTCCCATTTCATTAAATCTCGTGGTAGGCGTACCACCCGCTCCCATTTCATCAAATCTCGTGGTAGGCGTACCAACCGCTCCCATTTCATTAAATCTACAGTTCTTCCAAATGAAGTTTACTCTAACAAATGCAACAATTAATACGAATTCATAAGACAACAAGTACAAATAATTATGATTCACTGAGGAAAACAAATAATGACAGGTAGCAATTATAGCATAACTTCAAGGCATATTGTTGCGCAAGGATACCTTGATCCAATAATAACAAGTAACACAATAAAGGAAAATGTCAACATAAAGAATCATAGTAATAGTGGAATAAGACAACTAATGCACTTGAACTGAAAACAACAAGAAATCATAGCAAGCGGCAATTAGTGCACGACATCACCCTTCGTGCTTTAACACTCTTCCTCACCCAAACAACAATTACAAACAAAAGGGTAAGAAAATAAACAAAATAATAATAGAAATCCCGGCAAGGGAACACAATTGAACAATTACATTCCGGCAAGGGAACAACATTAAAACAATTAAATCCCAGCAAGGGAACAACATCAATAATCTCAACATCCCGACAAGGGAGATAATCAACAAAGCAACAATATCCCGGCAAGGGAACAATTTAATAACTCTTTCTCTTTCTTTCACTTTTATTTCATAACTCACTTTACCACTTGAGCCAATGCTCCAAAGGGTTCAATCATCTCATATACTTTCACAATTCGTATTATAACTTGAGCCAATGCTCCTCGATGTTCAAAGATCACAATTCCTTCCACAAACTTCTCACAACAAATAGAAATCATTACCAAGGCATGAAAGATACAACGAAATCATGATATTTACAATATAAAGACTCACGGTCATGCTAGACACCAACGTATAGATACTCGTTACCATGCTTATACGTCGTACTCAACAATTACCACATAGCAAATAGGACTCAACTCCTAATCCCTCAAGCTAAGGTTAGACCAAACACTTACCTCGATGCATGAACGCAATTCAAGCCTCAACTATCGCTTTACCTCTTGATTCCACAACCAACTCGCTCGTATCTAGCCACAAGTTACTTAATTACATCAATAAATGCTAAGGGAAACAATTTGAATGCATGAAAATGATTTTCCCAAAGTTTTACCCAAAAAGTCAAAATTGCCCCGGGGCTCACGTGGTCAAAACCCGAGGTTCGAACCAAAACCCGATTACCCATTCCCCTAAGAACTCAAATATATAATTTATTTTGAAATCGGACATCAATCGAGGTCAAATCCCCCAATTTTTTTTGAAAAACCTAGGTCCGACCCAAAGCACCCAATTTCCCCCATGAAAATTGTTGATTTTAAGTTGAAATCAGGTTAAAAGGTGTTAAGGATTGAAGAAAACTAGCTAGAAATGAATTACAATTGATTTGGAGAAGAAAGGTTGTTTGAAAAATCGCCTCTTATGTTTTAGGGTTTTGAAAAATGAAAAATAGCTGAGAATCCCGTCTATTTATACCCCTGTCGGACTCCCTGTGCGGACCACACAAAATGGACTGCGACCGCACAGGCCTGTGAACCTGAGGGCCTATGACACTGTGCGGACCGCACAAAATAGAGTGCGGCCGCACAGCACCCACCTCACCCGCACAAAAGCGACCGCGAACCGCGTTGGCCCCCTCCTCCGTGCACCGCACAAAGGCGACCGCGGACCGCGCTGGAGGGTTCAGAGAACTGAGATTGCTCTGAACCTGCAATGTCTGTGTTTTTAAGCCTAAGACCTTCCGGAACTTACCCGAAATTCCCCGGAGCCCTCGGGGCTCCTAACCAAACATGTGTACTAACTCAACAACATCATACGAACTTATCCGTGCGATCAAATCGCCTAAATAACCTCAAAATAATGAATCAAACCTCAAAATCATGAATTTTTTCCTCAAACTTCATCAAGTTTCAAATTTAGAAATTCAAGTCCGAATCACGTCAAACGACGTCCATTTTCAATCAAATATCACAAGAAGGACATAAAACATATATTAGGCCTGTACCGGGTGCCGGAACCAAAATACGGGCCCGATATCAACACGTTCTAATCAAATATCATTTCAATTTTCCTTAACAATTTCAGAAAACAATTTCTTTTAAAAATTCATTTCTCGGGCTCGGGACCTCGGAATTCGATTCCGGGCATACACTCAAGTCCCATATTTTCCTACGGACCCTCCGGGACCGTAAAATTACGGTTCCGGGTCCGTTTGCCCAAAACATTGACCAAGGTCAGATTTATTTATTTTAACATCAAAACTTAGCATTTTTCACAGAATTTTATATTTAAGCTTTCTGGCAACGCGCCCGGACGGCGCATGCAAATCGAGGCGACTCTAAATGAGGTTTTCAAAGGCCTCGGAAGCAGAGAATTAATTAAAAACAGGTGATGACCCTTTGGGTCGTCACAGTCATTGTTTATCGTCACATCTCATATCAATTATTTGGACTGCTTAGCATGAGTGTTGTGAGCCGAGAGACTGGAGAGATTGATGACTGAGTGAGGCCGAGGGCCTGATTGTGAGGATATTGATACTACAACACATGAGTTGTCCGTGTAGATCCATATATTGATACTATAACACGTGAGTTATCCGTACAGCACGTAAGTTGTTCATGCGGATTATAACGCTTGGGCTGAAGGAGCCCCTCCGGAGTCTCTACACACCCCGGTGAGCGTAGTTGATTTATATTGAGGGATGGATCTTGCCCGAAGCATTTATATTTGGGGATGGATCTTTCCCGGGCTGGATTGGCCATATACAGTACTGAGTGACTGACTGTCAGTTGAAATATATATATATATATATATATATATATATATATATATATATATATATATATATGTATATATATACTGGCCAGCGTGTTGAGTGATTGAGCATGATGAGTAAAAAGTGTGAGACCGCGAGATTGAGTAAGTACTCTGAGAGTGTGAGTACATAAGTTCATCTCTGAGATGCATTGCATTTGACATGCACATTTAACATACATGCATAAAGATGCATTTTTCTCATGATGTCCGGTATCACGTTATTCATGACTTCTCACACGTATTGACATATAGGCATAGAGATGTATTTTCCTCATGTCATTTGAAAATGAAACATTTGCTTGTTGAAAGTTTTTTTTTTTTTTGGAAAAAATCATAATTTTCAAACCTACTCATATTTTTTGGCGATTTCAATAAAGTATTTGGATTTTCTCTGATATACTCGAAAAGCAGGCCTATTTTCTAGAACTATGAACGAGCTAAGAATTTTATCTTTGAGTTACTTCTTTTAGTACTTTCATTAGGCTGTTATGAACTGTTGTTGGCCATTGGTGTTGGACTCAACCTATGGTCTAGCTCGTCACTACTTTGAACCTAAGGTTACGTTTGTTACTTATTGAGTACATGGGGTCGGTTGTACTCATGCTACACTTTTATACCCTGCCTGCAGATGTTGGATGCTGATGTTGTTGTGTTCGACGGGAGCTAGATTTGGAGATGTACTTGTGTTCCGGTTATAGCTGTCTCTTGTTCATGGTAGCTCTAGACTTATGAAAGTTCTGTTCATGTATATTTCAAACAGATGATGTACTTTATTTCATACTAGCTTTATAAATTCAAAATCTTAGACGCTCATGATTTGTACTACCAGTCCTTGGGGAACGTGTAAGATTCAGATATTTTCTTTTACTTAATTGTCTTATTAAATTTTATTGGAATTGGATAATTGTTAATTGGCTTACCTAGCGGGTTGGGTTAGACGTCATCACGACTAGTTGGAATTCTGGGTCGTGATAATATCCCATTCTAGGAAAGAATAAGTCATTTCTTAGTGGCTTTGACACCAAGTTGTTGGATCATGGAGAGGCGACATAGCACCTCTCATAGGTCAAGAATTTTTTTTATTATAATTTTTCTCATGTTTTAGATTTTCCTACATGTATAATTTTTACTTAACCTTTCATGGGCTCTCTGCTAGACCAAGGTGAAGTTAGTTTGAAAAAAGGGCATATATATATATATATATATATATATATATATATATATATATATATATATATATATATATATATATATATTTTAAACAAACTCATAAAATATTTCTAATTTTTTTTTTAATTTTATCTTTTCGTTGGTATGTGGATTCATCATAGACATTATATTATTTGTTCAACCTTTATTACCCAACAATAGTGTCAACATAATCTCTCGAATATATACAAATCAAATAAATAAATCTTACCAATATGTATAAGAGAACAAGGTTGTACGAACACGGCTCTCAGAAATTGTACAAAGAGTTACTTATATTGTATTATAAATGTGTTCATATTTATTGTACTGTTGATTTTTTTGCCTTTTGTGAGCCTGTCCATTTAACACGTGTATTTACGTCTATTTTCCAGCAAACCATATTTTGCGTCTCAATAAAACTCAAAAGCCAAATAAGCAAACATGGGTCTCACTCCATTCTCTTTCTCCTTCAACAGCGGTGAACTTATCAGCCAAAAAGACGTCAAAATCTATGGTCAATCCCTTTTATATATGTAAAGTTTTGCTCCCTACATCTTTCTCCTTAATTTGAATTGTGTTCTTCAAATTTCTTTGTTGGTCTCTCTTGATAGGTTTTCTAATACAAGAGGAGCATGGAAGCTTGGTCATCTTAATACTGTTCCAAGAATAAAACCAACCTGTCGTAGCACGGTGCAATTTTCATTTTGTATTACAAGTAAGGCCACCGGGATATCATATATGACCATTTCATACAAAAAGCCCACATATTGAAACCATAATGGTAATTGACTACATTCCTAACCTGATTAATATGCACTGGCCGCTCCCCCATTGCAGAACAGATAGTTGTAAGCTCTGCTTCAGAATTAGCAATTTCCTGGCTTAGTTGAGCTCTGCTCTTGTTCGCTTGGTCCACTTTACGTCTATACATTCTTGGTCAATCTCAAATAGCTTCCTGTCCCTTTGAGTATTACACTCCCTCATTTCATCCCATATAATCTTCAAAAATAAAAGAGCAGAAAAAATGAATATGCTATCCAACATGAAATAATCAAGAAAGATAACAAATAAATAGAGTAAGCAGGTCCCACTAAATATTTTATGAACATGTTATCGACAGTATATTCATAAAAATTTCTACTTGAAGTTCATTTAGCAAGAATCCACATGGATCGATTTGAGGAGCTAGCATCTCGGACATATTCAACTGCCAATTAATAGTAATTCTTACAAGATTGCATTCAAAGAAATATTGTATGATGTGAAACCAGAAGGAGCAATTTCACTCGTCATCAACTGTAACATTAGCCATAAACAGTAATGCGGCCTGGAACATAAAGTAGCAGTTATTCTCATATATGATCAAGGAAGTAACAATTTTGTAAAGTCCTTCTGACGTCTATTCTTCAGATAAGCATGGCCTAGACCCCTACTATTTTTCACCTAAGATATAGTTTCAACAGATTGAATCTCCTAAATAAAGAAGCCTCTTAAGACCCAACCTTCAATTCTCATACTCACTAACAACAGTTCAAACTTTAAGCCATGGACAACTCTACTAATGATCTCTAGAATTCTTAAGTTGTACAAATATCAACAATCTACCTCTCTAACTTACTGACATCAATAAGTGCTCACTCGAACAAACTAATCAAAAGCTTAGATTTCAGATTTTCCAAAACTTGAATCTGGCTGTCGGGATAATCAGAACGATTCTTCCAGTTTTAGGCTTTAGTCAACTCTATAATCAAATAAGCAATATAATTCATAAGTTCTAACTTGTAGAGATATCAAATGAGTATCCACTTCTCTAACTTATTAACCTTAATTAAATTTTCACTTGAACAAAACTAACTGTAACGACCCGACCGTTTGTTTTGAGCTCTAGCGCATCGTTCGGCGGTGTGAGGCCTTGAATAGCTTCTCTTCAGGTATTATGGCTTATAGGTGTGGTCGAAATTGAATTTCGAGAAGTTCAGAGTTGATTCGGATGGAAAATTCTAATTTTGGAAGCTTTAAGTTGGAAGAATTTCCTATGTTTGGCTTCAAGTGGACTTTATGATATCGATGTCCATTTGGGATTTTGAGCCTTGGAATAGGTTCGTATCATGTTTGTGACTTGTGCGTAAAGTTTGGCGTCATTCCGTAATATTTTGAGATGATTCAGACATGCTTGTCGAAGTTTGGAAGCATGAAAATTTAAAGAAAGGCTTCTATCGTCGATTCATAGTTTTGATGTTGTTTGGAGTGATTTGAGGCCTCGATCATATTTGTTTTCTATTTTGGGACTGTTTGGTGTGATTGGACGGGGTCCCGGGGCGTCGAGTGTGATTCGGAGTGATTTCGGACCATTATCCCTGTTTTATTGCTGCTGGTGTGCTAGTGTACTGGTGCGTTTTGCGATCTCGAGGATTGTCCTGCTATCACAAAGAAGGAAATTGGAGGGGGCAGGTGATTGCCCTATGCAAAGGCAAAAAGAGGCCTGCGAACATGTAGTTGGGCCTGGTAGTGCTTCGCGAACGCAGAGGCCTAACTGTGAAAGCAAAGAGGAAATGGAGGAAACAGGCCAGAATGCGTTTGGCCTATGCGAATGCGACCATGGAATCGCGAATGCGGATGGTTGGGGCAGTGATTCATCGCGAACGCGATGTCATGGGCGCGAACGCGAAGCAGGTTTTGGGGAAGTAGCATTTTTGGCCTTGGCGATCGCAAGTCTTTTCAGAGATCGCGAAGAAGATCTCCTGGGTAGTGTATAAGTTTGCAAAAACGAGTTTTGGCTAATTTTATCTCAAATCTTCCACGGGAGTTGAGCTTGGGGCGATTTTGAAGGAGCTCCTTCGTCACCCATCACTAGGTAAGAGATTTCTTCACATTGTGAGTTAAATACATGGTTTATATATGTATTTAAACATGGAAATTAGTAAAAATTTGGGATTTTGAAGAATAACCTTGAAATTGGTATTCTTTGATTTTGACCACGAAATTTGACATGAGTTTTGGAATTAATCATATATTTGAGTTCATAACATTATGGGTAATGTTAATCTTCGACAGTTTTCGGAATCCGGGCACGTGGGCCTGATGGTTGACTTTATTAACTTTTCGAGCAGAGTTAGAAATTTTTATGAATTGATTGATTATGAGAATTAGAGTATATTTTTATTAGTTTGCACATTGTTTGACTAGTTTTGGAGCGACAAGCATCAGTTTGAGGTGTTAGAGTAGCGTTGGAGCCGATTATGGAACTTCAGAGCAAGGTACGTCTCCTGCCTAACTTTCTGAGGGAGAAACTATCCCATAGGTGATGTAACTAGTAGTGGGTGCTACGTACGCACGAGGTGACGAGAGTCCATACGTAGCTAAAGCATGTTTATATCTGGGTAGACTTAGAACTTTATCATGTAATATTTGAATTAATTGAACTCTTTCTGCAGGCTTAATTAATTGAATTATAATTGAACTTGATTTAGATATATACATATATATTTTAGGCCGAGCCTTATCACCTTGAGTTGTTTGCAAGTTAACTGAGGAAATGGTAAAAGTTATATTCACTTGGTGCTCACGTACTGTATTGTATGCACATGTCTCGTAATTCAATAATATACTTCATTTTCTCGTGGAGCGGGTTGAACGCCTCAGTAATATAACAGATGCATCTTTGGTTCGTGCCGCACGACCCTTGACAGTGTACATATTATTCTGGATCGGGCCGAACGACCTCGGTATAATTGTGCGCTATATTGTTGGTAGTCCGAATATTCACAATATTATCCTTCCACTGATGCCCGACATTTTATATGGTATTTCTTATTCGCTTTATACTGGTACTTGATACATCTGAACTGTTGAGGTAGAACGCAAGACCGAGAAATTCATACTTCAAAAGGATCATTTGGAAGATTATGTAACTTAAAGATTTACCCATTATTGTTGTGTGCTCCATATCTGCTTATAACTTATTATATTATTTCATTGGACCTTTAGTAAGTATCGATGTCGACCCATCGTCAATACTTCTACAGGAATAGGTTAGATACTTATTAGGTATTGTCACGACCCAAGTTCTCCCTTCGTGAACTGTCGTGACGGCACCAAGTCTCTACGACTAGGTAAGCCTAACAAATTGCGAAAAATTAATTAAAGATACAAAACTAGCCAACTAACAGGTAAATATAATTGAAGAGTTTAAAATGCCGCTCGGCATATACAATAACAGTACTCTAAAACTGACCATAGCACTCCCAAAACCTGGAATCTCATGAATCACAAGCTAAAGAAATACATAGTGTTCTAACTCCAAAAGTCTAATCGAAGAACAAAACGAGAAGTCTATACCTGAAGGGAGAATAGAGAGGGACTTCTAGGTCTGCGAACGCGGAAGATATACCTCGAAGTCTCTGAATTGCCTCGCCTCACGGATAGTATGACTTAGCAGAAGAACCTGGATCTACCCACGAAAAACATGTGCAGGAAAGGGTATGAGTACACCACAGCGGTACCCAGCAAGTGCCAAGCCTAACCTCGGTCGAGTAGTGACGAGATCAGGTCAGGGCCCTACCGATTATACATATATAGCAAGGTAAAACAATATGAAATATGACAGTATAGTTAAAAATACTAACAGTCAATGAAAAATAGAATAACAGAAAGAATAACTCAGAACACAGAGATAGCAACGGGGGATCTCCCAAGATAACGTCCCGTAGTCCCAAACGTAAACACAGAGGATCTCCCGGGATACCGTCCCGTAGTCCAAATAGTAAATGTGCAGGGAGATCTCCCGGGATACCGTCCCGTAGTCCAAAATATAAATGTGCAGGGGGATCCCCTAGAATACCGTTCCGTAGTCCCAAAGTAAACATGCAGGGGGGATCTCCCGGAATACCGTTCTGTAGTCCCATGGTAAATACGCAACCAAATCAATATACACAACAGTCTCAGCCAGAAGTATACAATGCAATTCAAGTTACTATCAAAGAAACAGGTAATTTCTACCATTAACATGCTCCACGGAATCCAAGTAAGCAAATGAAACAGATAAGACAGTTAGGGCACGTAGGCATGCTTTCCTAAGCTAAGCAGGAGGATACATGAACTAGTATTTCTCAATTCAAGGAAAAACATAGATATTAACTTAATGAAAACGGGGTTTTTTCAACAATTAGCACGCCTACGCACTCGTCACCTCATGTACACAACATTCACATATCAACAGTACCAAAATCCTAAGGAGAGTTCTCCCACACAAGGTTAGGCAAGCCACTTACATCAAACCAAAACTCAAATCAATCTGATATCACGCTCTTGCCACGAGTATCCAACTCCGAGTGGCCCAAATCTAATCAAATCAATTACATAACGTAAATATAGCCACAAGAAACTAATTTAGCTAATGAAATCGAAGCTAAGGCAAGAAAATAGAAAAACGCCAAAAAATCCTCCCCAGGCCCATATCTCGGAATCGGGTAAAAATCACAAATTGTGTACACACATTCACTCACGAGTCTAACCATACCGAATTCACTCAAATCCGATACCAAAATCTCGATCAAAATTCCGGCCTAAGAACTTTCACCCCGAATCCGAAATCAAATGATGAAATTAAGCTTAGATTAATGGGATATAATCAAAAAAGAGTTGGAAATCATTACCTACAAACTTCCTCCGAAAATCTCTCCAAATTTCGCCTTTTACCGAGCTCTCAATCCAATTTTTAAGTTATGAACTCAAACCCTCATTTTTGGACTTTAAATTTTGCCCAGATGCGTTCTTCTTCGCGAACGCGAGGACCTTGTCGCGAACGCGTAGGCTAAAGGTTCCACACCTTCGCGAACGCGGGAGCATCATCGTGAACGTGAAGTACAACTTAGTTGCCTCTCTCATATGCTGTACACGAACGCGAGACCCCTCTCGCGAATGCGATGAAGGATTTCTCTGCAACAAAACACCAGAAAATCTACCACTTCTCTAAGTCCAAAAATGACCCGTTAAGCATCCGAAACACACCTGAGGCCCCTTGGACCTCAACCAAACACACCAACAAATCCTAAAACACCATGCGGACTTAGTTGAGCCCTCAAATCACATCAAACAATGCAAAAATCACGAATCACCCTCCAATCCAAACTTAATGAACTTGAAATTTCAAAATTCTACAACCGATACCGAAAACAACCAAATCACGTCCGATTGACCCCAAATTTTGCACACAAGTCATATTCAACACTAAGGACCTATTTCAACTTCTGGAATCCAATTCCGACCACAATTTAAAAATTTCTACTATCGGCTCGAAACTCCAATAATTCAACTTTCGCCATTTTAAGCCTAAATGAGCTACGGACCTCAAAAATACAATCCGGACATGCCCTTAAGCCTAAAATCACCCAACGGAGCGCAGAATTCCATTTCGAAGCCGTCTTCACACTGCTCCGACTACGGTCCAAATTCTAAGACTTAAGCTCTCATTTAGGGACTAAGTGTCCAAAATCACTCCGAAACTCAAAACGAATCATCCCAGCAAATCACAATAGCAGAAAATAAACACGGGGAAAGTAGTTAATAGGGGATCGGGGCGTTAATTCTCAAAACGACGGGCCGGGTCGTTACATCCTCCCCCTCTTAAAACATTCGTTCGTCCTCGAACGAGCATAGAGACATACCTGAAGTTGTGAAAGGATAATGATAACGGCTGCGCATATCCTGCTCGGTCTCCCAAGTCGCCTCCTTGACCGGCTACCCTCGCCACTAAACCTTTACTGATGCAATGCTCTTTGACCTCAACTTTCGAACCTGCCTGTCCAATATAGCCATTGGCTCCTCAACATAAGAAAGATCCTTGTCTGAACTGAAATCCAACACGTGTGACGGATCAGCGTGATACCTCCGGAGCATCGAAACATGAAATATCGGATGAACCCCTGCCAAGCTGGGAGGTAGGGCAAGCTCATAAGCAACCTCCACAATACGTCGCAATACCTCAAAGGGGCCAATAAACCTTGGGCTCAATTTTCCCTTCTTCCCAAATATCATAACACCCTTCATAGGCGAAACACGAAGCAAGACCCCCTCTCCAACCATAAATGAAACATCACAAACCTTCCGGTCCGCAAAACTCTTTTGTCTGGACTGGGCTGTGCGAAGTTTATCATTAATCACCTTAACTTTCTCCAAAGAGTCCTGAACCAAGTCTGTGCCCAATATTCTAGCCTCGCCCGTCTCGAACCACCCATAGGGGATTTATACCGCCTACCATACAGAGACTCATACGGTGCCATCTGAATGTTGGAATGATAACTGTTGTTGTAGGCAAACTCTGCCAACGGCAAGAACTGATTCCAAGAACCTCCAAACTCCATCACACACGCACGGAGCATATCCTGAAGAATCTAAATAGTGCGCTCGAACTGTCCGCCCATCTGGGGGTGAAATGTTATGCTCGACTCCACCCGAGTACCCAACTCATGTTGTACGGCCCTCTAGAACCGTGATGTGAACTGAGTACCTCTATCTGAAATGATGGAAACTAGAATACCATGCAGGCGAACAGTCTCCCGCATATAAATCTTTGCCAACCGCTTTGAAGAATAAGTAGTATACACAGGAATGAAGTGTGCGGACTTGATCAGCCAATCCACAATCACCTAAATGGCATCAAACTTCCTTAGAGTCCGTGGGAGTCCAACTACGAAGTCCATGGTGATCCGCTCCCACTTCCACTCCAGAATCTCTATTTGCTGAAGCAAGCCACCCGGTCTCTGGTGCTCATACTTTACCTGCTGACAATTGAGGCACCGAGCTACAAACCCAACTATATCTTTCTTCATCCTCCTCCACCAATAGTGCTGCCTCAAATCCTGGTACACCTTCGTGACACCCGGATGGATGGAATACCGCTAACTGCGGGCCTCCTCCAAAATCAGCTCCCGAAGCCCATCAACATTGGGTACACATATCCGCCCTTGCATCCTCAATACCCCGTCATCACCAATGGTCAAATCTCAGGCATCACCATGCAGAACTTTGTCCTTGAGGACAAGCAAAATGAGGCTCATCATACTGACGCTCTCTGATATGATCAAACAAGGAAGACCGAGAAACTACACAATCTAGGACCCGACTGGGCTCCGAAATTTGCAATCTCACAAACCGGCTGGCTAAGGCCTGAACATCCATCGCCATGGGCCTCTCTGTTGATGGTAGATAAGCCAAACTCCCGAAACTCTCCACTTGGCGACTCAAGGCATCGGCCACCACATTGGCCTTTCCTGGGTGGTACATGATAGTGATATCATAATCCTTAAGCAGCTCTAACCACCTCCTCTGACGCAAATTAAGGTCCTTCTGCTTGAACAGATGCTACAAACTCCAGTGATCAGTATAGATCTCACAAGGAATACTGTACAAATAACGATGCCAGATCTTCAAGGCGTGAACAATAGCTGCTAACTCGAGATCATGGACAGGATAATTCTTCTCGTGCACCTTCAGCTGTCTGGATGCGTAGGCAATCACCCTACCGTCCTGCATTAATATCACTCCAAGGCTAATCCTCGAGGCATCACAATAGACAATATAAGACCCCGAACCTGTAGGTAATATCAATACTGGGGCTGTAGTCAAAGTTGTCTTGAGCTTCTGAAAGCTCTCCTCACACTCTTCCGTCCACCTGAACGGAGCACCCTTCTAGGCCAGCCTGTTCATAGGTGCTGCAATAGATGAAAATCCCTCAACAAATCAACGGTAGTAACCCGCCAAGCCAAGAAAACTACGAATTTCTGTAGCTGAGGATGGCCTGGGCCAACTCTGCGGTGCTTCCACTTTCTTCGGATCCACCTTGATCCCTTCATTTGATACTACGTGACCCAAGAATGCCATGGAATCCAACGAGAACTCACATTTCGAGAACTTTGCATATAATTTCTTTTCTCTCAGGGTCTGAAGCACTATCCTCATGTGCTACTCATGATCTTCCCAACTCCGGGAGTATACCACAATGTCATCAATAAAGACAATGATGCACGAGTCAAGATATGGACGGAATACACTGTGCATCAAATGCATAAATATTGTTGGGGCATTGGTCAGCCCAAATGACATAACAAGGAACTCGTAATGACCATACCAAGTCCTGAAGGCAGTCTTCGGGATATCTAGCTCCCAAATTTTCAACTGATGATAACCTGAATGCAAGTCAATCTTAGAGAACACTCGAGCACCCTGTAACTGATCAAATAGGTCATCAATACGGGGCAAAGGATATCGGTTCCTCACTGTAACTTTGTTCAACTGGCGATAACCAATGCATATACGCATAGAACCATCCTTTTTCTTCACAAACAAGATAGGAGCACCCCAAGGTGACACACTAGGCCGAATAAAGCCCTTATCAAGAAATTCCTGTAACTGATCCTTCAACTAGGGAGGAGCCATACGGTAAGGAGGAATAAAAATGGGCTAAGTGCCCGACAATAAATCAATGCAAAATCAATATCTCTATCGGGTGGCATGCCCGAAAGATCAGCTGGAAATACATCAGAGAAATCCCGCACTACTAGGACTGAATCAACTGTAGGGGTATCAATACTGACATCTCTACCATAAGCTAGATACGTATCAAACCCCTTCTCAACCATTCGCTGAGCTTTAAGAAATGAAATAATTCAATTGGAAGTGTGATCTAAGGTAACCCTCCACTCTAATCGCGGTACACCTGGCATAGCCAGCATCACGGTCTTGGCGTGACAATCAAGAATAGCATAATGGGGCGATAACCAGTCGATGCCCAAGATAACATCAAAATCTACCAAGCTGAGCAATAACATACCGGCTCTGGTTTCAAAACCACTAAGAGCAATTAAACACGACCGATAAATGCGGTCCACAACAAGAGAATCTCCTACAAGAGTAGAAATATAAACAGGGGAACTAAAAAAATCCCGAGATATGCCCAAATACGAGGCAAAATAAGAGGACACATAAGAATAAGTGGAGCCTGAATCGAATAGAACTCATGCATCTTTATGATAGACCAGAACATTACCTGTGATGACAGAATCGGAAGCAATAGCCTCAGTACGGGCAGGAAGCGCATAGTATCTGGCCTGGCCTCCCCCTCTAGGGCGACCTCTACCTCCCCGACCTCCACCTCTAGCTGGCTGAGCAGGTGGGGTAACAACCGGTGATGTAATCATAGCCTGGGAACTCTACGGAGCATGCTGTGGCTGAGAAGTCTGTAGAGGTGCACCCCTCCTAAGTCTAAGGCAATCCCTCACCACATGGCGAGTGTCGCCATACTTAAAACAAGCTCTGGGAGGATGTGGCGGCTATGACCGGCTCGAGCCATGTCTGCTAGATTGACCACTGAAAGCACCCTGTGCAGGAGGCACACTAGATACTAGAGTACATAATAAGGCTCCTGAGGTCTAGGAGGAGCTGGAATACCACGGGCTGCTGGAAGAGCTGAATGAACAGGGTGACTCATATAAGCCCTACCATGACGAACTGCAGCAGGGGCACGGCACCAGAATAATGGACCAACTCTCGAGACCTCTTGGCCTCTCTCTCCTCTCTATCCCGAGCAAGCATGCCCTCTACTCTCCTAGCAATGCTCACTACCAGCTGATAAGCAATATCCATCTCCAACTCCCTGGCCATGCAAGACCTGATGCTGGGAATGAGTACCTCAATAAACCGGCAAACTCTCTCACAAACTGTAGAAACCAAGGTCGGTGCATGCCTAGCCAAGCCAGTGAAACAGACAACATACTCTGAAACACCCATAGAACCCTGGCGCAAATGCTCAAACTTCGCGAGCTATGCGTCCATGAGGCTCTGATGGACATACTCCCTAAAAAACATATCTGAAAACTGGGACTATGAAAGGGAAGTTGCCTCAGCTGGACTGTCCAACTCAAAAGTACGTCACTACTGATAGGCTGTCCCTCAAAGCTCGAAGCCATTGAAGGAAAACCCACTCGCCCCTGATATACCCATAGTGCGAAGGATACGGTGGCACTCCTCCAGAAATTCCTAAGCATCCTCTAATGCTAGACCACTGAATGTAGGGGGCTAGCACTTCTTGAACCTCTCAAGCCTCCGTTGCTCCTCCTCTGAAGCTACTACCCTATCTCGGGCTGAACTGGGGCTACAGGCGGTACCGGTATAACCTCTGGGATCTGATCAACCTGAACCTGCTACTCTAGGGAGCGGGCGACGGGAGTCTGTGCTCCTCCCCCGGCCTGAGATGTGGCTGCAGTAAGGGGAATCAACCTTGCCTAAGCTAAAATGGTGTACATGCTCATGAACTGTGAAAGGGTCTCCTGGAGAGCTTGAGTAGTAGTAGCAGTAGGTGTATCAGGCACCAGGGCTCCGGCTGGAGCTGCTGGTGGCTCCTCTGTGGCAGCTCGCGCGGGTGCTCTGGCTGTACCAAGTGTGCGTCCTCGGCCTCTAACAGCTCTAGCAGGGGGCGTGTGTGCCTGGTCATCTCCGATAGCATGTGTCATCACCATCTGTGAGAGAATAGAAGATAGAGGTTTAGAATTTTGAAATCAATAATCTCACACGACAAGGAATCAAATGAAGTGGAATTTTCCCAACAGTTACATAGCCTCTCGAAGATAAGTACAGACGTCTCCGTACGGATCCATGAGACTCTAATAAACCGGCTTGTGATTCATGACTGCTATGAACCTAGAGATCTAATACAAACTTGTCACGACCCAAGTTTTCCCTCAGTGAACTGTCGTGACGGCACCAAGTCTCTATGACTAGGTAAGCCTAACAAATTGCGGAAAATGAATTCAAGATACCAAACTAGCCAACTAACAAGTAAATATAATTGAAGAGTTTAAAATGCCGCTTGGAATATACAATAACAATACTCTCAAACTGACCATAGCACTCCCAAACCCGGAATCTCATGAATCACAAGCTAAAGAAATACATAGTGTTCTAACTCCAGAAGTCTAAACGAAGAACAAAAAAAGAAGTCCATAACTGAAGAGAGAATAGAGAGGGACTTCTAGGTCTGCGAACGCGGCAGATATACCTCAAAGTCTTTGAATTGCCTCGCCTTACGAATGGTATGACTGAACAGATGAACCTGGATCTGCATGCGAAAAACATGTGCAGGAAAGGGCATGAGTACACCACAGTGGTACCCAGCAAGTTCCAAGCCTAACCTCGGTCAAGTAGTGACGAGATTAGGTCAGGGCCCTACCGGTAATACATATATAGCAAGGTAAAACAGTATGACATATGACAATATAGTTAAAAATACTAACAGTCAATGAAAAATAGAATCACAGAAAGAATAACTCGGAACACAAAGATAGCAACGGGGGATCTCCCAGGATAACGTCCCGTAGTCCCAAGCATAAATGTACAGAGGATCTCCCGGGATACCGTACCGTAGTCCAAATTGTAAATGTGCAGGGAGATCTACTGGGATACCGTCCCGTAGTCCAAATTGTAAATGTGCAGGGAGATCTACCAGGATACCGTCCCGTAGTCCAAAATATAAATGTGCAGAGGGATCTCCCGGAATACCATTTCGTAGTCCCAAAGTAAACATGTAGGGGGATCTCCCAGAATACTGTTCCGTAGTCCCAAAGTAAATACGCAACCAAATCAATATACACAATAGCCTTAGCTAGAAAGTATACAGTGCTATTCAAGTTAGTATGAAAGAAATAGTTAATTCCTACCCTAAACATGCAGTGCGGAATCGAAGTAAGCAAATAAAACAGATAAGACAGTTAAAGCACATAGGCATGCTTTCCTAAGCTAAGCAGGAGAATACATGAACTAGTATTTCTCAATCCAAGGAAAAACATAGATATTTACTTAATGATAACGGGGTTTTTTCAACAATTAGCACGTGTACGCACTCATCACCTCATGTACACAGCATGCACATATCAAGAGTACCAAAATCCTAAGGGGAGTTCCCCCGCACATGGTTAGGCAAGCCACTAACATCAAACAAAGCTCAAATCAATCTGATATCACGCTCTTGCCACAAGTATCCAACTTCGAGTGGCCCAAATCTAATCAAATCAATTACATAAGGTAAATATAGCCACAAGAAACTAATTTAGCTAATGAAATCGAAGTTAAGGCAAGAAAATAGAAAAATGCCAAAAAATCCTCCTCGGGCCCAAATCTCGGAATCGGGTAAAAATCACAAATTATGAACACACATTCACTCACGAGTCAAACCATACCAAATTAACTCAAATCCGATACCAAAATCTCGATCAAAATCCCGGCCTAAGAACGTTTCTCAAATTTTCCCAATTTTTCACCACAAATCCGAAACTAAATGATGAAATTAAGCTTAGATTAATGGGATATAATCAAAAAGGAGTTAGGAATCATTACCCACAAACTTCCTCCGAAAATCTCTCCAAATTTCTCCTTTTACCGAGCTCTCAATCCAATTTTTGAGTTATGAACTCAAACCCTCGTTTTTGGACTTTAAATTTTGCCCAGATGCGTTCTTCTTCGCGAATGCGAGGACATTGTCGCGAATGCGTAGGCTAAAGGTTCCACACCTTCGCGAACGCGGGAGCATCATTGTGAACGTGAAGTACAACTTAGCTGCCTCTCTCATACGCTCTACACGAACGCGAGACCCCTCTCGCGAATGCGATGAAGGATTTCTCTGCAACAAAACACCAGAAAATCTGCCACTTCTCTATGTCCAAAAATGACCCGTTGAGCATCCGAAACACACCCGAGGCCCCTGGGACCTCCACCAAACACAACAAAAAATCCTAAAACACCATACGGACTTAGTCCAGCCCTCGAATCATATCAAACAATGCTAAAATCACGAATCGCCCTCCAATCCAAACTTAAAGAACTTGAAATTTCAAAATTCTACAACCGATGTCGAAAACAACCAAATCACGTTCGATTGACCCTAAATTTTGCACACAAGTCATATTCAACACTATGGACCAATTCTAACTTCCGAAATCAGATTCCGACCCCGATATCAATTTCTACTATCGGCCCGAAACTCCAAAAATTCAACTTTCGCCATTTCAAGCCTAAATGAGCTACGGACCTCAAAAACACAATCTGGACATTCCCCTAAGCCCGAAATCACCCAACGGAGCTATCGGAATAGACGGAATTCCATTCTAGAGTCGTCTTCACACTGCTCCGACTATGGTCCAAATTCTAAGACTTAAGCTCTCATTTAGGGACTAAGTGTTCCAAAACACTCCGAAACTCAAAACGAATCATCCCGACAAATCACAATTGCAGAAAATAAACACGGGGAAAGCAGTTAATAAGGGATCGGGGCGTTAATTTTTAAAACGACAGGTCGGGTCATTACAGGTATGCGTCGATTTAAGTACTCATGCTGTACTTCTGCACTAAATGTGTAGGATCTAACATGTTCATTTGATGATCATCTTGGCGCGTAGGCACAGCTGTTGAGAAGACTTCTTGTGAGTTGCATATCAGGCTACGTATCGCAGTCCACAGAGTCTCCATTGTACTTTCATTTTATCCTGTGATATTTACATTTTATACAGATGTTGTATTATTATCAATGTACTCCTTAGTAAATACTCATGCACTTGTGACACCGGGTTTTGGGGTTATACTAGTTGATGCTTACGGTTTTGTATATTATTATAGCCTTTCCTTTCGTTTATAAACAAAAAATGTTGTATGTTCTCGTAGATTTAGGAGTGTGAATCTCCTTCCTGAATAAAATCTATAATTTCGAAAGTGATAAAATGGGTAATTAAGTTGATAAGACACCATTGTATTGCCTGACGGCGGCGTTATGCGCCATCATGACCTATAGTAGATTTTGGGTCGTGACAATTTGGTATCAAAGTGTTAGGTTCATTTGGGTCTCATGAGTCATGAGAAAGTCTAGTAGAGTCTTGTGGATCGGTATGGAGATGTCTGTACTTATCTTCGAGGGGCTACATGGCTGTTAGAAGCACTCCCCTTCTTGATTTCTCATCGCGCGATTTGATTCCTTTGAGGCTTATGCCTTTATTTCCTTCCTACTCAATCTTATGCGACATGAAGAGCTTGTTATCAATTGGGCATCGAGGAGTTGTAGTGGTACTGCAGACGTGGTGCAGGATGTTTTTCTCTGCGTATTCGAGCAGGCTATTATCGTCGCCTTGCGGAAGGATGTTCTGTCGTTTTAGCTCGGTATCTATATTTCCTATGGTTTTGAGGCTATGCACAGATTTCTATGATGTTCATGCATTGTTATCACACTGTGTTGGTGTAGTGGTAGGGTGTTAGTTTATGTGTCGAGGCAGTGAATGGATCGAAAGAAGGATTTCTTAGTGCATGGTTTAGAGGTTCGCTATTTAATTCCAATAGAGGAAAGGCAATTGGACTGTAGATGTTCAGGCTTAGGTTGATGGAGTAACGAGAATTGATATTTTTGAGCGTGGTGGAATTCTCATTTGTGATGTGGTGTCATTGTCCTTCTTTGAACGCATTAAGGCTCGCCGGTGTTATGGTTTTCTTGATTTGCCATTGGGGTAGGGTATTGTGAGCGGTTGTCAGAGATGGCAGTGTATGGCAGTTTTAGAGTCGAATCGGTGCTTCTAATGCTGATAGCTAGAGAAAGATGATCTGCAAAGAGGCTTCGAGTTAGTGGCAATTTATTAATTCAGGTGCTATAGAGGTGGATTTTTATTTGAGCCAGCATTTGGGTTGAGAATGGTGAGGAGGGACATGATGGGAGGTGTCCCACAGTAGTTGAATTGCTAGAAGGTAAAGTGTGAACAACAGAGGTTGAGAAGTTGCTTAAGGAGATGGTTTAACCGAAGTGGGAGTGGCAGAGTAGCATATGGATTCTGTGGTAGGATAGCCACGTGCCTTGAGAAAGTTTAGAGCGATTTGGGAGTCATGGTGGAATGTGACTAGGTCTATGGATTTTATTTGGGATGGAGGCTACTGTACGGAGGAAGATTGAATATGGCAAGAGAAGTTTGCTTGAAATGAAGAGGGGTGTGAAAACTTGATTATCGTTTTGGATGCAACATGAATTTGAGTTTGGAATATATTGTCGGACTTTCAGTTGATGTCAATGGGAAATGAGCAGGCTTGTACAGCCGGTGGAGAGCATGAGCTCAGGAAGGCTTACTGATTTCGTAGTAGTTGTACCTAGTGCAATGTCGTTGGAAGATGTCGGTATGGAATTTCCACAGGTGGGTTACCTCCTTATGAGCAGGTTAGCGGTTGCGTGATTTTGATGAAGTTTCTACGAAGAGTTCTACCTACTACCCAACAGAGGGTCAAACATATGATTCTGGCTGATAATTCAGAATGTTACATGAAAAGTTTAACAAGGGACTATGAGAAATTTGGCCAGTTGACAATGCGATATCATGGTTATTGAGAAGGAGGAATCTTTGCGGGCTCTACATTATGTGATGGTAGCTTTAAGCTAAGTGGTAGAGCCCACCGTCTACGATTGGATCGTGTGGTTGTCTGCTTGTGAAATTTCTAGTTTTTGGTGCATTGGTGGATTATTTATGACTAAGAAAAGAAAACATCAAGGGTGATTTGAGCAAACGATTTGATGAATATGTGCTATATTTCTCCTTATCGATTCATGCGTAGGTTTTGGGAAATTTTAGAGTTTATGCTTCTTGTGGATGTGATGTACAAGGAAAATAATTTATTCAGTTGCTTCTTTGTGAGGGTGTTCATGTGCTAACAGAGCGTTGAAGTTTGGTTGTATTCGGGACCAGGTCAGAGTGGGTGACTCTCAACAGTGGTTCTAATAGGTTCGTTATATGGCTGAACATCGGGATTTTATAGCAGAGTGTGAAGAATACTTAGGGAATTTTCTATGTTATCATCGGGTCTACGGGCAGTATTAGAAAAATGGGAGAAATAGCTTTGGATTTGCAGAAAGGCTTGCATAATGGGTGTACCAGTTGGAGATGTTATTCTGTGTTTGAGGAGGGTATGAAATGGTTCATGGGTATTGAAACGATGTGGTCTTGTGAATTTGGGTCACTCGGGATGAGTGTTGTTAGGTTATTTTATGTTTTGAATGAAGCAATTATTATTTCTAAGGCAAGTAAAGAGTAAATTGGAAGAAGTTGGGTTGGTTAGTTATGGTTTGAATCAGCATGATTGTGGCAATGATTAGTTCCTTCGGCGTGTTAAGTTATACAAGTGGTTTGTGGTTGTACGTGCGGGCTTGACAACCACCATAATTTGATTAATTTAGGAGGTATTTGATTCAAATGACCTTGTTATGTGTAAATGGATCCCGGAAGAGTTATGATGGTTTAGACCACAACTTGAGGTTTGTATTTTCTACAGTTATGGGTATTTAGTTGCGTGATTGCAGTTGCTCCTCTGTAATGTGTTGAGTGACAGGGGTTCTAGACGATGAAGTGTTTATTCTATTAGTGGTTTAGGAGTTTTGATGAAAATTCTTGTACTCTCGCGTAGCGGCATGATAAGTACACTGAGCTGTATGGAAACTGGAAGTTGAGGATCAAGGTTGCGGCTCGGTGTTGACAAAAATGTCATGAGCTCGAATGGGCAGGGAAGAATTCTGATGTTCAGAGTAAGCTGACATTATCTTAGTGTCGCATGAGAATGGTGTTCTGTGTAAGAGGCATTGTGCCTTGGTTAGCATGGTCGAAGGCCATTGATGTTCAGATCTTTGCTACCCAATATGGGAGGTCGTGGGAGCGGATCCCACGGAGAAATTTGTATAAGTGTGACATGTTAGTCACTTGGTTGTCAAAGATTAAGACCAAGTATGGAGATTTTGGTACTATCGCTAATGTGAGAGTTTATGCCTGAACAACGCTCAATTCGGTTAGTTGTGTATTGTGGAAGTTTGTTCCGGATTGGACGACTGCTCGTGTGTGTCATGAATAGGGCCCTTGTGGATCCTTGAAAGGTTGTTGGTATGGTATGTTCAGGGTCGGTTTGAGGTCTGTTGGTGGGTCTAATGTGAATAGGTGCTCTACGTCAGGTCGGATGTGTTCATTCGTCATAGCATTTCTTACGGAGGAGTCATCGGGCATTGGATGTTATTTTGTCGTCAACTATTCCGTGTATTACTTTATTGTTCCATGTGGGTTGTAATACGGTTTGATTACTCGCACTTGTGTTGTGTTCCCGTGTAGCTTGTGGTATCATATGAGCAGGATGGCTCTCAAGATGCAGATCATTTATTGCACCGTAGTCGTGCTTGGGTTATGTAGCGTATTGTAATACCTCATATTCAAAGAAGGACATAATTATCATTTAGCCAAAATAATTAAACCAAAAAAACAAAAAAAAAGGTGTAATGGGCCAAAACCTATGGGAGAGACTTGGTAGAGTCCAAAAAAATAAAGAATAGGGATTAAGGGAGCGGTTACGAAGCAAAACCTTCTGCCACAACAGACTCTTAAGGAAAGGGTCCTAATACACTAGCAATTGAATTGTTGAATTGGAAAGAGAAAACAAAAACTTAACAGGAGCAATTCGAGAATTAAGAGATCAAATTCGTACCAGTGAACGACGCACAAGTGCTAGGCTTTGGGAGTAGCTAATACGGTTTCTTGGAACCATACCAACACTGTACTCGAAGCCTGGAGAAAAACTCTTTTACTTCTTTCGGGTATTACGTGAACCCTCCATCTAATTTTTTGTTGGCAGACTCCTTTGTAAGGTGTTCTTATAAATACTATCGAACAATCTATTAGACTGTTTTGTAGCACTAGGTAAAGGGAACAAAGTTATATTTGACTTTTCTATTCATATCAAATTTACAAATCAATATCATATTTACACTTTCAATTGTTTGGGTTGGAAGTGAAGATGCCAACTTAACCTATTGTGCATATATTAACTATTAAGGGATCGAGGAATATAACCTTATTGTTAGCAATTCCCCTGAAGCTCCAGAATACTAGTAAAGAAGTTGGAAGGGTTTGAGAATAGAAAAAGAAATTAAATTGCGATAGATATTTATTTAGAGAGTGGATTATGGAGTTGATGGGTAGCAACACTAGATTCATATTGATTTATAGATTTCACACAAATTGGGGAATTGGAGTGATAAGAAGTTGAGCTTTGGCTGCTAGGCATCAAGAGGTGAGTAGTAATCTTACCGCAATTTGTATTTTCATAACTTGCATGATATACACATGATTTTTAATATGAATATGTTACTGATTATTTTGAGTTGTATGTGGGACAAGTCTTTTACTCGATATGATACCAAAATAGTTATTTGAGATGATTACCGTTGTTTTAAATATTTTTGTTGTCACTAAATATATTTTATCTTTACTTGAATTTATTGTTATCGAAATGAAATTACATGATTTGAACCTAAATGCCCATATTATTTTAAAATATTTTCCTACGAGTATATACGGATTACAGAGACAAGTATAAATGGAAGTGGACTTTGAAGGATCCCGTTGCTAACGGCGGGTTCGTTAGACCCGGTGCACCTTGTAATCGTCGATTACCGTTACAGCCCTCGCTAGTGGGAAGGTAGAACTAGCATGCCGTTACTAATTTTCCTCGAGTAGGGACTACCGTTATATTTGACTTCTTGCGAATAAGTCCACAGTTATACCGATTACATGATTCGTTCATTGAAACCTCCTAAACATGAATATTGATATTATACAGTGTTATCGAGCTTAGTACCGAATTGTCAATTGATTTATATTACATGAAACACATGACGATATTGATCATTGTTTAATGTTTCTGAAAGGGCATTCATAAGATATTTTCTGTTTTATATACTAGCATGTTTTTTTGCTTGTCCCCTATTAAAAACGGTTGTGGTTAAGTGTTATTAATCACTGAGCTAGCGACTCACTCCCCGCTATTTTTTCAGAGACAATAGTTGACGCAAGCGAGGATTTCGTTAATTAGAGCACACGAGTTGTTAGTTCTTGTTGAGCCTCTGTCACGACCCGGATTTCCCACCATCGGGAGTCGTGATGGCGCCTACTAACGGAGCTAGGCAAGCCAACTTAATTAACAAATTCCTTAAACACATGTTCCTTTTTAACAATTAACAGCATTAAATAAAGGTGGCAGAATTAAAACCATAAGCGGAAGACTTAAATGAAGATAGACGATCAATAATACAGAAGTTCCATCACATATATCTCTACCTCGGGACTGGAGTCACGTACTCACGAACATCTAAGGAGTACTACATACAAAGTCTGAAAGAAACATAATCTGTTTATCTCGGGTACAATGAGATGACAGCCAAATGTAAAGATAGAAGGGAGACGCCGGGCCTGCGGACGCCTGCAAGCTACCTCGGGTCACTCTGGACTGAAGGTTCGCCCCCGTGCTAATGCTGCTGCTGCTGCTCAATACCTGGACCTGTGCAAAAATGCACAGAGTGTAGCATCAGCACAACCGACCCCATGTGCTGGTAAGCGCCTAGTCTAACCCCGGTGAAGTAGTGACGAGGCTAGACTGGACCTCACATAAACCTGTGCAATTATAAATATACAGCAGAAATCGAGGTACAAAGCAACTAACAGTATGGGAGGGGAAACATGCTGTGGGGAGTTAACAACATTAACAGTAAATCCAAAGTAATCAATCTAGGTGCAATTTAAAATTTAAGGCGAACAAGAAACTAATACCAACACTAAACACATTTGCATCAATAACTGTTGCGGCGCACAACCCGACCCTAATACATTTCAACATTGTTACGGCGTGCAAACCGATCCACAATTATCACTGTTGCGGCGTGCAACCTGATCCACAATTAACATTGTTGCGGCGTGCAACCCGATCACAATTATCATTGTTGCGGCGTGCAACCCGATCCACAATTAACATTGTTGCGGCGTGCAACCCGATCCATAATGTATACCTCTCAACCTTGCTCAAACAACAGTCACAAATAAAGGGCAAGGGAGTAAACAAGTATTTGGAAGGAAATCCCAACAAGGGTACACAAACAACCAATACAACCATGCAAGAGTAAATCGTTATTTCTCTTCTTCTTTCATTTTCATATCCTAATTCTCATTAGCACTCGTGTCAAGCTCTAAGGCCTTTCTCATTTCATATGCTCTCACCATTTGTATTTCAGACCGAGCCAATGCTCCACGAAGTTCCACAATCACAATATCTTTCACAAGGTGTCTACAACGCATAGAAGCCATCTATAAAGCATGGAAGGTATAAAAATATCCAAAAATCTTCATATAACGACTCACGGTCATGCTAGACTCCAATGTATAGGAACTCGTCACCACGCCTATACATCGTACTCGATCATTTAGCAATTAGCAAACAAGACTCGACTCTTATTCCCTCAAGCTAGGGTTAAACCAAACACTTACCTCAACTTTCGCGGCCAATACAATCCTCCACAACCGCTTTCCCTCTCGAATTCGGCTCCAACTCGACCAAATCTATGCAATAAGGACTTCATGATATCAATATGTGCTAAACAAATCAAACCCAATGACTAATTATAGCTTTTTCATCAATTTACCCCAAAAGGTCAAAAATGCCCCCGGGCCCACATGGTCAAAACCCGAGGTTCGAACCAAAACCCGTTTACCCATTCCCCCATGAACTCAAATATGTAAGTTATTTTGGAATCGGACCCCGAATTGAGGTCCAAAACCCCCAATTTTAGAAAACCTAGGTTCTACCCTAATTCCCAATTTCCCCATTAAAACCTTTGTTTTGAAGTTGAAATTATATTTAAGGATGTTAAGGAGTAAATAAAATCAGTTAGAAATCACTTACCAATCGTTTTGAAAAAGTGAAATCGTTGGAAAATCGCCTCTTATGTTTTGGGTTTTGAAAAAGTGAAAAATGACTGAAAACCCCGACTTTATATATTGTGCTGAAGACAGGCGCGGACCGCACAAAAATGCACCGCGGCCGCGCCGAGGAAGGGAAGAAAAATGACTCTCTGAACCTACCCAGCGCGGACCGCACTGATTTGGAGCGCGGCCGCGCTAGTTGACCTAGAATTCACTGGCCCTCTGAACCTAGCCACGCGGACCGTGCAAGAATGCACCGCGGCCGCGTGGCTTCCAGCGCGGACCGCACGGAAATGACCGCGGCCGCGCTGGGGGCCTCCAACACCTGGACCTGCAACCATCTGATATTTCTAGCCTAAGACCTCCCGGGATCTACTCAAAACTCACCCGAGCCCTCGGGGCTCCAAACCGAAAATACATATAAACTCAAAAGCATCCTACGGACTCATCCGTGCGATCAAATCGCCCAAACAACATCATAATCATCAAATTAGGCCTCAAGACCCAGGATTTCCTTCCAATTTTCATCAAACCTCAAGTTTAGAGTTTTTAGTCTAAAACACGTCAAACGACGTCCAAATTCAACCAAACTTTACAGAAAGTACTTAAGCCGTATATAAGACTTGTACCGGGCGTCGGAACAAAAATACGAGCCAGATACCACAGTCTTTTAATCAAATTCCATTTCCAATTTCCTTAATTATTTCCAGAAAACAATTTCACACAAAAATTTATTTCTCGGGCTTGGGACCTCGGAATTTGATTCCGGGCATACGCCCAAGTCCCATATTTTCCTACGGACCCTCCGGGATCGTCAAATTATGGGTCCGGGTCCGTTTGCCCAAAACGTTGACCGAAGTCAAACTTAATCAATTAAATACCAAGATTTAACAATTTTTCTCACAAATTTCATATTTAAACTTTTTCGGTTACGCGCCCGGACTGCGCACACAACTCGAGGCAACCCCAAATGAGGTTTTCACGGCCTCAGAAGTACAAAGGGAGTAGGAATACAGGTGATGACCCTTTGGGTCGTCACAACCTCACACTCATTCGCGTGGGTGAAGAGTTTTATTTATTTGCTATAGTCTTTTCTTTTGAACTCTTAGAGTTGCTCCATAGTTATTTTATTAGTGTCCTGAGTATTAATTTGTTAATATGGGCTAGTTACTAGTATTATACTTTATTTCCATATTTTTTAGAGATGGATTTAGTTTATTATGTTGAAAAGGTTGGAAATATTGGTGGAAACTCGTTTTCGGTTAGTTGATGGTGATTTTGACAGGTTTAGGTTAATATTGAATGGTTGTTGTTTACTGATGATATATGAATTATTTTTGGATAGTCCAAAAACAGGGGAAACTCCGTCCGGTTTTTTATAAAATACCGATGAGGCTTACTTTGGAGCACTTGCTTCTATGTGCCGGTCGCGATCCAAAATTGGGTCATGACAAAGTTGGTATCAGAGCTTAGGCTTTAAGTCCCGAGTCATGGAGCAATGTTTAGTAGAGTCTGGTTCATGGGTATGTAGGAGCCCATACTTATGATCTTGAGGTTACTGAGCATCTAGGAATGTTTTTCCTTCTTTCATTCTTTGATTGTACGTTGAGATAACTTGAGATTGACTTTGGAGTATTTCTTTCACAGATGGCTAGGATACGTACAACCTCATCTGCTGGACGTGGTGCTACCCGAGGTGGGGTTCATCAAATTAGAAGACAGGTTGCTCTTCAACCTGAAGTTGGGAACATAGGTCAACCCCAAGCTACTGTGCCAGATCAAGTGCAAGAAGAGGGGGCTCAGAACTCTCCATCACCAGTGCCAACTGTTGTACCTACTGTTACCTTACCTGCAAATGCAGTGGCATGGTTATTGAATGTGTTAGGCATAAGTGCCTACTCAGGGTGGAATTTTAGCTCCTCGGGCTACTTTACAGACACAAGCACCTGCACAGACTCATACTTTCGGGAATAAGGAGGTATCCCTACAAGAGTTCTTGAAATTGAAATCACTAAAATTCACAGGTTCTGATAATTCAGCAGATCCTCAAAGTTTCTTAGATGGGACACTCAAGGCATTACATGCTCTAGGATGTTCTAGTGAGAGAGTCGTGGAGCTCGTATCATACAAACTAGAGGATATGGCCAACACATGGTATGAAATTGTATTGCTAGGAAGGCCAGCAGGAGCAGCGCCACTGACATGTGACGAGTTCAGTAAGTTGTTCGTGGATCATTTCCTTCCAGCCAGCCTGAGGCAAAAATATGCTAGAGACTTTGAGAGATTGGTTCAGACTCCAGATATGGATGTGTCAACATATAACACCAACTTTTGTAATCTAGCTAGATATGCTCCTTACTCAGTGCCTACCCAAGAAGCTCGAATTCAGAGGTTTGTTGATAGGTTGGTTGGTCTTCTATACACTGTAGTAGCCCCGCAGATGAAGATGTCCTACTCTGATGCAGTCGGTCTCGCTAGAAAGATTGAAAACAAGGGACTTGAGGAGCGTGCAACCAGTGATTTATGTAAGAAGGCCAAGATAGGGGGATCTTTCAGTGGTAGTTTTAGTGAAAATCGCAGAGCAGGAAGTCAGGGACAGCAACAACAGGGTTCTTAGACAGGTACACACTTGTCTTCACAGTCCACATTGATCTTGTCCAAGGCACACCTCTATTTGAGGTTATGAAATGGTCGATGTAATAGTAATACCCAACAAGGAGTCGGGGTCGATTTTCCACAGGGAGCTATGAATGGGACTTAGTAGTATATACTTCAGTGAATGAGCTTGAATTATCTCAAATTGCACTTCCACAAAATTGGGTTGTTTTTAAGTCTATGTTAAACAAGATTACCAACTAAGAATTAGAACTAGGAAATTGTTTTTGTTGTTTTTCAAATGGTATAAAAGACCTAGGGATATGATCTTCACCTAGGTGTTTTCCTAACGGGTTGTAAACTTTAAAACTTATTTTGTTGGTCGGAGCGTATTATGGCTATCAACACTCAATCACCCACTCAATACCTCTTGGTAAGAGAGTTATTTTTCCCAATTCGGCTTTCTCAAGTCCAAATGGGTCTTGAACAAAACGGTTGATAAAAAGCTCAAATCGGGTTTTACTATCTCTAGGTTCAACCCCTTAATTGGGATTATCAATCTCTTGATTTACCCCAATTTCATGTTAGCCAAGTTTTCCTAGACTAAGTCTCGATTTCTCAAGAGGAGACCAAGTCAAATAGGCATGAACTAATATTTGCAACCATTAATCCTACAATTAAAAGCAAGAACAAGGCTAAATAATAAACACCCAGCCATAAACAAGCAATAAATCAAACACCCATTAAGTTTACACTCTAGGGTTGGGTCACAACAGTAGTGAAAATCTAGCTACACATGCTTAAAATAGAAGAAGTAGAAGAAGAAATGATAATTAAACCCATATTGATAATTAAAATAATGAAATCTAAGTTCACAAAGCTCAAAATGGCAAAAACTACTAAAGAGGGTAAAGAAAAACGTCTACTGTGGCAGCTGATATTCAAAATTTGACCTTAGAAAGTGAAACTCTTCTATTTATACAAAGCTGAATATTCGGACAAAAATGCCCTTTCGGAGGTTCAGCGGCTGCACAATTCCATGTGCGGTCTGCACTTTGCTTCAGCTTAATAGGATTTGAATCTTGCGGCCGCACAATTCCGAACAACGGCCGCATCTCTCATTTTCTGCGGTCCGCACATTTCTGAATACGGCCGCACATGGCTCTTCTGCAGATCACACAAATGCCATAGCGGTCGCGTAGCTGATCTTCTGCAGACAACACAATTATTGTGTGGCCTCAGAAGTCAGCTACGCGGCCGCACTAAAAAATATGTGGTCCGCAGAAGAGCCTTGTGCGGTAGCACCCAGAAATGTGCCGACCGCAGAAAATAAGAGATGCAGCCGTGATTCAGAATTGTGCGGCCGCAAAGATCCAAGTCCTGTAAAGTTGAAGCAAAGTGCGGACCGCACATGGAATTGTACAGCCACAGAACCTCCCAAACGGCATTTTTGTCCAAAAATTCTAGCGTTGTATAAATAGAATAGTTTCACTTTTTAAGGTCAAGTTTTGAATTTTAAAAGTCTTGTAGCCGTTTCTTCTTGCTTCTTTAGGCAACTTTAGCTTATTTTGGTGATTTAACATTGGATTTTTATATTTTAATCTTTCAATATGAGTTTTATTATCTTTTCTTCTTTGTTTTCTTCTGCACCCACTATGAGTAGCTAGATTTTTACTAGGGTTGTGACCCAACCCTAGTGTGTAAACCTTATGGGTGATTAATTTTATGCTTGTTAATGAATGGGTGTTTGTTATTTAGCTAGGTTCGTGCTTCAATTGTGAAATTAATGGTTGCTAACATTAATTTATGCCTATTTGACTTAGTCTCTTCTTGAGAAAGAGAAACCTAGTCTAGGTTAACTTAGCTAACAAGAGATTGGGTCAATTGAGAGATTGATTAACCCAATTAAAGGGTTCAACCTAGAGATAGTAATAACCCTACTTTAGCTCTAATCAACCGTTTTGGTAGATACCCATTTGGACTTGAGAAAGCCAAATTGGGCAAAACCACTCTCTGATCGAGAGGTATTGAGTGGGCAATATAGTGTTGTGAGCTATAATACACCCAGTCAATAAAACAGTATAAAAGTCTTTATCCCATTAGGCAAACACCTAGGTCATGGTCACAGCCCTAGGCCTTTTTATATCTTTGAAAAACATTCAAAAACAATCATATCTAGTGTTATACCTTTAAATTTGCAATCCTTAGTTAATTTTATAAGTAAAAACAATACCCTATCTGTGGAAGTGAAATGTAGATACTTCACGTACTCACTCCAAATATATACTACTAACTCCCATCTCAGCTCCCTGTGGATTCGATCCCGACTCCTTGTTGGGCTTTATTGTTGCAAACGACCGTGTCATACCTCGTTAAAGGCGTGCATTTGGACGTGATCAATTTTTGGCGTCGTTGCCGGGGAGCTAAAAACAGATTAAGCTATGTATTTGGATTTTTGTGTGAATTGTCTTCTTTTCCTTTCGTGTTACTAATCTTTTTTGTGAAATAATTGTAGGTGAAACAATGGCTCTCAACAATGATCCACCCGGAAATATGCATGTGGACATTGAGGACGACCAAGTTGAAATGGTTCCTCTTGAACCTCAAGCAGATAGAAGAGACCGACAGCCTTAAGACAATGTTCCAGTTCCACCCCCACCTCCACCAAGAGCGGCTCCACAGCAGGTGTTGCATGATACAGGGTATGCAAGTGCCATAGTCCCGCCTCGCATTAGGTTGGGAAACTTTCAAATCACGAATGTAATGCTCACATTGCTAGAGCAACGGGGATTCTTCACCGGGGCTCCGAGTGAAAATGCATACAAAAACTTGAAGGGGTTTGTGGACACTTGTTGGTGGAGTAAACAGACAAACTTCTCCGAGGATGCTTTAAGGGCGAGTCTATTTCCTTTCTCTCTACGAGGGAAAGCCTTGGATTGGTTAGAGAGATTGCCAAACCATTCCATCCATAAATGGGATGAATTAGCGGAGAAATTTATTTCCAAGTTCTTTTCCCGGGCATATGGCTACTCTTAGAGACGAGATTCTAGCATTCAAACAAGAACCCAATGAGTCGTTGCATGAAATAAGGGAGAGGTACCGAATAATGGTCAAAGGGTGCCCCAATAATAACAAGACGGAGGCTATGATTCAACAAACTTTCTATCGGGAGATCAATACTACAAATCAATGCGTGGTCAACCAACTTGCCAATGAAAATTTCATGACAACGCCATATGCAAAAGCTTGTGAGATTTTAGATGAAATGGCGGATACTTCGGCATGGAAAAGTAGAGCAAATGTTCTTCAAGGTGATCTGAACATGATTCACCTACATAAAGAATTGCATGATCATGGGCAAGCCATTTCCGGGTTGACCACCACAATGAATCAATTAGCCAAGGCTCAACTTTAACAAGTGCAAGGTCCTAAGCAAGTCAATACAATGGAGGGAGTTATTATGATGGTGAACAAAAGAAGGCAAAGGGGTCCACAAGTGCAAAACCGTGTGGAAATTTATGTACAAGAAGATAGTGGATTTGATCAAGATGAATCTTACAATGAACAAGAGGAGGAAGTACAATATATTAACAACTTTCAAGGGCAAAGAAACAACTCCCAAGGCCCGAATCAACAACAATGGCGACCTCAAGGTAACCAAGGGAATTGGAATTCTAACAACCAAGGTAATTGGAATGGTGGTAACGATCAAGGAAATTGGAGTGGTCAAAATAACCAAGGATATTGGGGAGGCAACAACCAAGGGGGGTGGAACAATAACCAAGGCAATCGGGGTTCGGGCTTTCAAAGGCCCTCGATGTATCAACAATCGAGCAACCCACCTCCTATCCTTCCCAGGTCCAAGTTATTCCAACAATTAGATGGAACGAATTGAGAATATGTTCAAACAAATGATGGAGAAGAATTACGACTCCGGCGCCTAACTAGCCTCCCATAACGCTTCAATTCGCAACTTAGAAGTTCAATTAGGGAAAATCTCTCAAGCTCTAAACACTCGTCCTAAGGGGGAACTACCAAGTGACATGGTGGTGAACCCAAAGGGTAGGAACAACACGGGACATGCCATGGCCGTTATTGCAAGGAGTGGAAACGGTGGGGATGTACCCATCTCAAGTCAAAGAAAACTTGTGGATGATGAGCAATTGGTACAAGAAGACGATACCCCGAATGATATAGTGCAAAAAATGATGAAGTGCGGATTGATATTGATGACAATGTGGAGGAAGCTCAAGAGGAAGTGAACCCGTCTAGGGAGCACATTGTTGACATACCGGAATCGGTAGTGCAAAAGGCTAAAGCACCAATGCCTAGGCCTCCTCCTCCATATCCTCCAATGCTTGCCAAGAAAAATGGCGAGAATCAATTCAAAAAGTTCATTGACATGATGAAGAGTCTATCTATCAATGTTCTACTGGTTGAAGCTTTTGAGCAAATGCCCAGCTATGCAAAGTTTATGAAGGATTTGGTGACAAAGAAGCGGTCGATGAACTGTGAAACTATTAAGATGACTTATCAAGTGAGTGTAATTTTGCATTAAATTGCTCCTAAATTTGAAGATCCCGGTGCTTTCACAATTCCTTGTACCATTGGAAGTGCCAAATTTGCTAAAGCTCTTTGTGATCTTGGGGCAAGTATCAATTTGATGCCCTCTTAGGTTTTCAAGACTTTGGGAATTGGGCAACCAAGACCCACATCTATGATATTAAAAATGGTCGATCGTACCATCAAGAGATCGTTGGGAGTGATTGATGACGTGTTGGTTCATGTTGATAAATTCATTTTTCCGGCGGATTTTGTTAAACTTGATTGTGAGGTTGACTATGAGGTGCTGATTATTCTTGGGAGACCTTTCCTTGCTACGGGGAAGGCTCTAGTTGATATTGAAGCCGGAGAAGTTACCTTCCAGGTTGGTGATGAAAAGGTGGTTTTCCATGTATGTAAGTCTATGAGGCAACCCAATAGCAATGAGGTGTGCTCTTTCGTGGACTTGGTGACCGATGTGATTGTGGATGAAACAAGTGATGTGATGAATGTTGATGATACATTGGAGGCCAGCTTGCCCAATTGTGATGATGAAGAAATGGAGGGTTACGTGGAATGTGTGAACTTTTTACAAGGAATGGGGTCGTACACTTATGAGCCCCGCAAGTTGTCCTTGGATCTTGAAAATAGAACCACTCCTCCAATGAAGCCTTCAATTGAGGAGCCTCCCATCTTGGAGTTGAAGCCATTGCCTCCACATCTTCGGTATGAATTTCTTGGCCCTTCTTCTACTTTACTAGTTATACTTTTCTCTTGTTTGACTAACGTGCAGGTAGATTCTACATTGGCGGTGCTACAAAATAGGAAGAAGGCTATTGGATGGATATTGGTGGATAGTCGGGGAATAAGATTCGCATTTTGCATGCACAAGATTAACTTGGAGGAAGGTTCCAAACCATCTATAACATCAAAGAAGACTCAATGAAGCCATGAAAGAGGTTGTCAAAAAGGAGATCATCAAGTGGTTAGATGCTGGGGTTGCTTACCCTATTTCTGATTGTTCATGGACTTCTTCGGTTCAATGTTTCCCAAAGAAAAGAGGCATGATGGTGGTAACCAATGACAAGAATGAGTTGATTCCTACAAAAACGGTAACCGGGTGGATAGTGTGTTTGGACTATCGTAATCTCAACAAAGTCATAAGGAAGGATCATTTCCCACTTCCCTTCCTAGATAAAATGCTTGATAGATTGGCCGGCCGTGCTTTCTATTGTTTCCTTGATGGGTATTCTAGCAACCAAATTCTTATTACTCCGGAGGATCAAGAGAAAGCTACTTTTACATGTCCTTATGGTACTTTCGCATTCTCGAGGATGCCATTTGGGCTGTGCAATGTACCGACGACTTTTCAAAGGTGTATGATGGCGATCTTAACGGACATGGTGGAGGATTACCTTGAAGTCTTCATGAATGAATTTCCGGTGGTCGGGAATTCTTTTGATGATTGTCTAGCAAACTTGGATAAAGTGTTGGCAAGATGTGAAGAAACAAACTTGGTGCTCAATTGGGAGAAATGTCATTTCATGGTTGAGGAAGGCATTGTCCTTGGCCACAAGATCTCAAAGAATGGCATTGAAGTCGAAAAGGCAAAGATTGAGGTGATTAACTTCCACCTCCAACTTCAGTGAAAGGCGTGCGGAGTTTCTTAGGCTACGCTGGATTTTACCGGCACTTCATCAAGGACTTCTCTAAAGTGGTAAACCCGTTGTGCAAGCTTTTTGAGAAAGATGCTAAGTTCCATTTCAATGATCAGTGCATGAGAGCCTTTGAATTGCTAAAGCTCAAGCTGACGACTACTCCCATCATCACGACTCCAAATTGGAGTGTTCCTTTTGAGCTCATGTGCGATGCAAGTGATGTAGCGGTAGGGGTTTTTTTGGGCAACGCATCAACAAGATTTTTCATATAGTCTATTATGCAAGTAAGACCATGAATAGTATCCAAGTCAACAACATTGTTACAAAAAAAGAGATCATTGCCATTGTGTTTGCTATTGAGAAGTTCCGCCCGTACTTGATGGGTGGAAAAGTAATTGTCCATGCGGATCATGCGACACTTTGCTATATTATGAGCAAGAAAGATTCCAAAGCCCGGTTGATGAGATGGTTACTTCTGTTGCAAGAGTTTGATATAGACATCCAAGATCAAAAATGGAGTGAAAACCAAGTGGTGGACCACTTATCTCGTTTGGAGGAGGAGGGTAGGCCGCTTGATGGCCTTGAAATCAATGACTCCTTCTCCGATGAGCAACTCTTGGCTATTTCTATGAAAGAGGTGCCTTAGTTCGTGGATCTAGCAAATTATCTTATAAGTGGTATCATTCCGGTTGAGTTCTCTTCAAACCAAAGAAAGAAGCTCCAACGGGATTGTCAAGACTATTATTGGGATGAACCGTACCTTTTCCGGATTTATACGGATGGAGTAATTAGAGGATGTGTACCGAAGGAGGAACGAGGTGAAATTCCTGGGGCTTTTCATTCTTCGTTGTATGGTGGTCACCATGGTGGAGCAAGAACAACGGCCAAAGTGTTGAGTTGCGGTTTCTATTGGCCCTCTCTTTACAAGAATGCAAGTGATCTCGTCAAGCATTGTGATGAATGTCAAAGGGCCGGTGGAATCTCAAAGAAAAATGAAATGTCCCTCACCACCATTTTGGAGATTGATATTTTCGATGTGTGGGGTATTGACTTCATGGGTCCTTTTGTGAGTTCTTGTGGAAACACCTACATCTTGGTCGCGGTTGATTGTGTGTCCAAATGGGTTGAGGCCGTTGCTTTGCCCAACAATGAAGTGATAAATGTGGTGGCGTTTTTGAAGAAGAATATTTTTACAAGATTTGGTACTCCAAGGGCTATCATAAGTGATGGGGGATCGCATTTTTGCAAAAAGCTTTTGACACCTTACTCACCAAGTATGGTGTTACTCATAAAGTCACGACTCCCTATCATCCACAAGTAAGCGGTTAAGTGGAAGTCTCCAACTGGGAGATAAAGAGTATTTTTTCAAAAACAGTGAATGCTAACTGGACGGATTGATCAAAGAAACTTGATGATGCTTTATGGGCTTATAGGACGGCTTACAAAACACCGACCGGAATGTCTCCATACCAGTTGGTGTTCGGAAAAGCTTGTCATACTCCGGTGGAACTTGAGCACAAAGCCATATGGGCTTTAAAGAAGTTGAATCTTGAGTGGGATGTCGCCACCAACTTAAGGGTGTGGCATAATTGAATGAGTTAGATGAGTTTCGGTACCATGCATACACAAGTTCGTCCTTATACAAGGAGAAGATAAAGTACCTCCATGACAAGTACATTTGGAACAAAGAGTTTAAATAAGGTGATCTTGTGTTGTTGTTCAATTCTCGGTTACGGATGTTTCCCGGAAAGTTAAAGTCTAAATGGAGTGGCCCATTTGAGGTTGTGGGTTTGACACCCTTTGGTGCATTGGACTTGAAGAACAAAAATGATGAGGTGTTTAGAGTCAATGGTCACCAGCTGAAGCATTATCTGGGAAAAGTTGGTGATGGCCACGTCGTGGCGGTAATTCATTTCAAGTAATGGTAATCTGCGTCGTGCCACAACGATAAATTAGGCGCTTCTTGGGAGGCAACCCATGTTTCTTTTTCTTTTTCTTCTTCTTTAGATAGGTCTTGTTATATGCTAACTGGTTTTGAAGTGCGTCGCAGGAATGAGTGTGCTTTTCAGGGACTGCGTCGTGGCGGTAATTCATTTCAAGTGATGGTAATCTGCGTCGTGCCACAACGATAAATTAGGTGCTTCTTGGGAGGCAACCCATGTTTCTTTTTCTTTTTCTTCTTCTTTAGATAGGTCTTGTTATGTGCTAACTGGTTTTGAAGTGCGTTGCAGGAATGAGTGTGCTTTTCAGGGACTATGCTCACAAAAATTGGCTAAGTATGGAAAAAGTACGGACCGCACATTTATTGTGCGGACCGCACAATTTGGAATGCCACAGCAGAAGGAATCTGCGGCCGCACAACTGGAAATCAAAAATTGCACACTCTCTGAAGTTTGCCTGCCAGAGAAATGGCCAAAGTGCGGCCACACAAGGAAATGTGCGGTCCGCACCAAAATCTGCGATCGCACACGTAATTCTGCGGACCGCAGATCATCAAAGGGTAAATGTACAACAGGTAAAAGAGTGCGAACCGCAGAAGGAATTCTGCAACCGCACTCCTCTCTTGAACTTTTGTCCATTCCGTTAAGTATAAATAGTAGGTCTTATTCTACTGTTGAAACTATACAAACTCTGAGAACTTAAAACACAAGCTAAAATCTTGCACACTTGATTCACTCGTTTTACACTTAAATCAACATCTGTGATCCTTCCTCAACACCACTAGAACACTGGTATGTTCAAATCATCTTTACAATTTTTCAATTTTCTTAATTTATTTTATAAGTTGTTTAGTTATTTTTAGACCAATTGTCAAATTCATAATCATATGGGTTGTAATTTCTGGTGGGTAAACTCCTAGTTGCTATATGGGGATGGGTATTTGGTTGATATTGTTAATTGCTACTACCATATAAAATTTGTGTACGAAAAATTGAAACCCTAAGTTTTCTGCCCGATGAATTTTGAAATGTGCAGTCCGCAAATCTGTAGGTTAGGGAATTTGGTATAGCTAAATTGTGCAGCCACACTTGAAATTGTGCGGTCCGTAGAAATTCAACCGCGATCGCAGAAAAAAAATGTGTGTGACCGCAGATCGATGCATTCTCTGTCTTTAGAGAGTTGTCAGTTTTGAGTATTCATTGTGTGGCCGCACTCAAAATTATGCGGACCATATTTCAGATGTGTGATCGCACTAAAAATTGTGTGGACCATAGAATCATCACTGCGGCCACACTTTCAAATTGTGCGGTCAGCACAACCCCATCTGCGGTCGCACTCAAAAATGTGCGGACCGCACTTCCCTGCCCTACATAACGTTTTGTTCTGCAACTCTCTGCTATTATGCCCTAGAACTATAACTGACTCATGTTGCTGTTTAGTGCAGTAAATGGTTAGATCTCATGGTCATGGTGATAAGTCAAAGAGGAGAGGTGAACCCTCCCGAGGCTGAGGCAAGAGCACCTTACCACTCGCCTTATAAAGAGTTATATCCAAGAAGGAGACAGCCGGGAGAGGTAGAGCTGAGCCCGCTGAATCAAGTTCATATGTCCCGTCTAGGGAAGCATCAGATAGTGACTCTATGAAAGAGCAGCCTGATGCTCAATCACAACCACACCAGCTTTAGGGGAAATAACAGCTTCGAGATGAGCCTTCCATCTCAGAGAGTACTTCCGAGGGTTTGGAAGATGATAGTCAGGGTTCAGAGCCCTCATCTACACATTCCCCCGATGCACCAGATACTACAGATGATGAGGATGATATTTCGAATGACGACCGAGTGGGTGATACCATAGTTGTCGGCCTTGAGAGGTCAAAGAAGAAAGAAGTTTGGGAAGATAGGTTCGTGAGCCTGACTGCATTCAACAAATTTCGAGAGTTGTGGCCGCAGTGATCGCTCACTCTTAAGCGTCAATTTTTGTTGAAAGATCTGGATAGATACAACCCGGCGGTGTTAAGACAATTCCGAGAGAGAAAAGGGTGGACATGGTTCACTCAAAGTGTGGTGGATGCCAAAGAGCACTTGGTCCGGGAATTTTACGCCAATGTGGCGCATATCAAGAAGGGGACCAAGGTGACGAAAGTGAGGAACTTAAAAGTGAGATTCGATCAGAGCACCCTGAATGAATATTTAGGGTTTGAGGATGTAGATCCGGTGCAATATCTGGAGAAGTTCGCATTGGGTAATGTAGCTCGCCCTTGGTTAGCTGATATTTTGGAAGATCCGGGTCCACCACCACCATAGATCACAGCAGGGGTTCCTATTCATCAAAATACCCTCAATTTTGAATCAAAAGGATGGGAGACATTTGTGTGCAGCAAACTAGATCCATGCCAGAATGAAACCAATCTCCCAATCCCGAGGGCAGTTCTAGTTGCTTCCGTCATGGCCGGGTACCCAATCAATATGAGTGTTGTGATGTCGGCCAACATGTCTCTGGTTCGAAGGCAAGGTGACAGCTCTTACCCGTATCCCAACACTATCACAGTGTACCTTACGGATGCGGGGGTGGAGTCGAAGAGTTTTGACACGATGGTTCGAGCGAAGAATCCCTTCACTTGGTATTCTCTGAAGGACCCGAGGAACCCGAAGAACAAGGATCTGACTACTACCGTAGGCCAGTCTGATGAGCCTTCAGTGGAAGCTGCAAATTCAGCAGACATGCCTTCCACTACAGTCGGGCCTTCCACCAGTACAGCCGCCATGCATCTGCCTCCATCTTTAGGGTCGTCAGCATCAGTTCCCTCCACTTCTACTTTGAGGTCGATGCCTATGCATGTCCACTTTCTGCGATATGAATCTCCCAGAAACTGGGGAGCCTCAACAACTGGATGTAGATAGCTACTACAAGCTGTCTAACCTATCCAGTGCTATTGCAGCACAGACATCTACCCCAGCACTCCAGATTCCTCTGACAGTGGAGGACACTCTGAAGAAGATTTTGGAGAATCAGAAGACCATCATGGACACTTTGGTGGCACATGGGGGAGTAATTGAGGAGCTTTGGAAGTAGGTAAATAAGATGAGGAAATCCTAGGCACCTAAGAAATCAGTTGACAGGTTGAGACAAGAGGTGACTAGAATAGCAGCAGCTGGTGACCTTCCATTTGATATGCTAATGGAGACAGCTCCAGCAGCACCGCTAGATCCAGCAGCACCATCAAATTTAGTAGCACCACCTGGACAGGCTAGGAACCAGACCTGGCTGTCGACACTGCTGAGGTGGTATGACCTACCCAGCTACTTCCCGAGCAGAGGATAATGAGATCCAGTTGGAGGAGCCTGAGGGCGGTGATGCTGCTATGGACACAGAGATTTCCAAGGTCACATAGGGAGTCCTCTTTACTCTTACCCTTCCTTAATTTTATTTTGTTAAGCATTGGGGACAATACTTATTCTTATTTTGTTAAGCATTAGGGACAATGCTTATTCTTATTCGGGGGTGGAGTTTATTTGATATTTGACATTGGTTTGTAATAACTGATAAAAATTTCTTTTTCATTTTATTATGTACATATTCTTCTCTCCCTCTATTGATGTATATATTCTCTTTCCCTCTCTCAGTTTGTATATTCATTTATGCTTTCAGTAGCTTGCTTGGTAGCTTCTTTATTTTGTTTTTTTAGTAGTCAATGTTTAATTTAATAGCTTCTTTTTAATTTAGTAGTTTCTTTTCATGTTTAAGTGATCAATAAGCCTTTGGCTTTCTTAATGTCACGGTTCTTTCCAAAACTAGTTTTTGTATGAGTCAGGTGACTCTTCCCAACGATGGATGGCATGACAACCTTCTTAAGGGATTGAGTCCGTTTTTGATATTTTAGTAAGTACAATAGTAATAATGAATAAAAAGACCTAATGGAGTCAGACTCGAAGTGTCAAACATGTTTCACTTGGTACCAACACACTTAACTACGTGCTTATGATTAAAAACAAGTTCTTGGAAAGAAATAGCTCTAGTTGGTGACCTTCTGACTCTTGTGCTGACTTAAGCAATCATCGAGTGGTTTAGTCGAACCATTAGTGGTTTTCAATCTTGAATATGGTTGTTACGGGACCTCGACTCTTTCCTCTTTAACAATCCAGTTGTGTGAGAGGTGAGATGCTTTTGTTGCAAGTCCAAGTACCCGTGCGAATGGTCTAGAACTTTCCCCGAATGTGTTTCTAGGCAAAATTTTAAGTTTTGCTTGGCTTGAGAAGTGATTGTAGGCTCTCCTTGACCCGCCTGAAATTTTCTATGTCCCTAATGTTGTTATCCCTAGTCAACCCATTTGATCCTAAAACCTTTCTCATTTAATAACCATGTTACAAGCATTTACCCGTTTTGTAGTGACCCTCTCTTGGCACCCGAGCTTTCCTTAACACTCTTGAGAAAAAATTGGCTAAAACATAAGTTTGGGGGAGAGACGAGGAGATTGAAAAAGGTATCAAGGCATTAAAAGAGAAAAGAAATAAAGAAGAGGAAAGGAAAAGAAAAAGAAAAAAAGAACAAAACAAAAAATGCAAAAAAAGAAAGTGAATAAGTTGAAGAGTTGAAGGGATTCAAATAAAAGTAACGATGCAAAGCATGGAGAAAACAAAGAAGGAGAAAATGAATATCATGACCAAGAAAGAGTGATGTTAAGTCTCACTAGTTCCCCTAAGGAAAAAGAAAATGCCTCAAAGAGTCGGCTAAACATGAGCCAAAAAGAGAAGATGGAGTGCTTAAGGAAAGATGAACCCGTTCTATTCCAACATATCCAACCTTAGTCCAAAAGCCTTCATTACATTCCGAAAAAGCCTTACGTGATTTCAAGCCGAGTGAACTTACATTAGTGGTGATCTACATGAGGGGCAAGCATATGGTACTTAGAGTCGTACTTGTGACATTCTTTTGAGAGAGATGAGCGAACTTTTCCCAAATCTTTGAATTGAGTGCTACATTCTTAAGTGAGATGCTAACAGAGAGTAGAGGAGAAGAATTTTGGGATCCACAATGACCTACATGAAAGAGCGAGCTTCCTTGATGAATAAAGCAAATATTGATGCTCAAGTGTCACATTAGAACTGTTTGTGCTTAAAAATTCAAATCATTGCCTTGTTGATATTACATCTGGCATTTTCGTAGGTTAAAGTTTCATCTTAAGTTAATCGACGTAGACTCGAGGATGAGATTATCATGAAGTTATACGCATTTATGCTATTTATAACAAGCGATAAGTAAGTGTAGGAAGGATGAAGGGTAAACGAATCAAAGAAAATGAGTTTCATTGAAGGTTGTCGATTTGGGATAAAATACGGTTCGAGCCACAATACCCGGCATTTATGGACTAATGCCATACATGGTACCCCATGACCACGATAGTAAGGGTACATAAAGTGTATTAAAAGTGAGTAGTATTTTAAGTAATTTGAGATAATTCTTAATTATGTGGATAATTGGGTAATTAATAATTTTTAGTGGGAGATTAATTAAAATTTGGATAATTAAGGAATGGAATAAGATTAGAGCCTCCCCTCCCCACGTGGCAGCAAGCCACCCTAAATATATGACTCTTAAGTCATAGGGATTATGTTATGTGGCAAGATTAAGGATATGTGGTTATGCCACCACATAAGGTGGGGCCCACATCAATTTTAACAAAAGACATCTCTAACAAAGAGAGATCATATGTTGGATGCTTCAGTTACGTTGATTTTTCCCTTTCTAGATTTCTTTCCTTAATTCATTTGTGGTTTACATTTTATGTCTTGTTTAAACAATGTGGATGTACGAAAATGTGCCATATGCATATATCCACAATTTTTCTTTTATATCTTATGAACCATAAAATCTCACCAGCTTTGCATTTATTGGTATACAACGTTTTAAGTTTAAGCAAGAACAAGAAATAGTCTTATTGTGTAGTCCTAACAAAAAAATGGAACATTCTTTTCTGAATTCCAAATGAAGAAGGTTTCAACAAAGATGATTTTGCAATAGCGGCGTTAGTGCTGCGAGCATTTCATATCAATTGTTCCCTATTTCGATCTCGCTATTACGTGTTTCGTCGCGATTGGCGTGTGTTAGAGGGATTGTCAAGAAAATCGACTCAGGTATGTTAAGGCTATCCCTTCTTTCTTTTGGCATGATCTATACGACACAAACGAAACGAGCAAATGCACAACTTCCATAAATGACTCTATTCATTGAAGTATTAGAGGTGCCTATGTTCTTGAATTCCCATGCGTCTTATTATTCTATCATCTATTCATGGGTCTCAAAAAATACGTAAGTTGATAAATTTTATTTCATGATAATAATCAGAGGTATAATGGTCTTATGACGTTCTGAGAGACTTTGTGACGTACTTCTCATGCATTGCATTCATTCATACATGCATATTGACCCATGACCAGATGGCATTATATACGCGTATATATGTATATGGGATATGGGAAAAGGTTACGGCGTTATATACGCACCACCACCTGATCAGCTGGTATACGTTGAAGATTTTGCCCATAGTGGCCGAGTTGATATGGTGGGATGCCCTCAGATGCTTGATGATGTTATGTACACCTATACCCATGCATGACACGACATTTATACGCACGTGCATGACAATATAAATGTTTCAGGATTTACAAAGTGATTTAGACTTACAAGCAGAGTTCCTTATTCCATGTTTCATCTATATCTGTTATGTGCCAATTTTTATGCCTTACATACTCAGTACATTATTCGTACTGACGTCGTATTTCTCGGGGCCTGCATTTTCATGCCCGCAGGTGTAGGTAGACATGCTGATGGTCCCCCTCCTTAGGATCCTTGATCTGCGAGAGTTGGTGTGCTCCACTTGATCCGGAGCTGCTTTTGACCTTGGTACGATATGTTTGCATACATATATGGGTATGATATGGCCCAGTACCGTCCTTGTACGGTTGTATATTCTAATAGAGGTCTGTAGACAACTATGTATAGTTGGATAGTATGTGGCCTTGTCGGCTTCCAGTTTTGGGTATATAGTTGTCTATAGCAGCCTTGCCGGCTCACCCACTGTATTCCACATGTATATGTATATATGTCTTTTGGACAGGTTTCCCTCACGTATGTTATTCATGTTTATATCTTAGACGCATGCTTAAGGATGTTCGACATGTAGGACTCGGGCACCCGTCGCGGCCCATCGGTTTGGGTCGTGACAGTTGATAATTCATAAGTGTTGTGGGTAATTGTTGGTCCCAATTGATGTGTGATTGATGTATCTTAGAATAGCTAGAATAGCTCTTAACTTGTGGAGGTGGGAATTGCCTTATTTGCTTGAGGACAAGCAAAAGCTTAAGTTTGAGGGAGTTGATAAGTGGGGATTTTGACTACTTATTGCAGGAGTATTGGAAAATAAGACACTAAGAGGAAATCCAACTCAAGAAGGAGTGATCTGAACTTAAGGAAAAAATCAGGCACAAAAGCTCAAAGTGCGGACCGCAGATTTCCATCTGTGGCCGCAGATTGTGAAGACAAGCTCATTAGAGATAAGTGCAAAGTGCGGTCCGCACATGAAATATGCGGCCGCAGAAGCTATGAAAGAGCAGAGGTCTAGAGAGTGTTCATTTCAAGAATTGAAGGAAGTGCGGACCGCACAATTATTGTGCGGCCGCAGAAGTCAGCTACGCGACCGCACTCAGAAATGTGCGATCCGCAGAAGAGCCTTGTGCGGCTGCACCCAGAAATGTGCGGGCCGTAGAAAATGAGAGATGCAGTCGCGATTCAGAATTGTACGGCCGCAAAGATCCAAGTCATGTGAAGATGAAGCAAAGTGCGGACTGCACATGGAATTGTGCGGCCGCAGAACCTCTAAAAGGGCATTTTTGTTCGAAAATTCCAGCGTTGTTTAAACAGAATAGCTTCACTTTTTTAGGTCATGTTTTGAATATTAAAAATGTTGTAACCATTTCTTTTTGCTTCTTTAGGCAACTTTAGCTTATTTTGGTGATTTAACATTGGATTTTATATTCTAATCTTTCAATATGAGTATTATTATCTTTTCTTCTTTGTTTTCTTCTACACCCGCTATGAGTAACTAGATTTTTACTAGGGTTGTGACCCAACCCTGGTGTGCAAACCTTATGGGTGATTAATTTTATGCTTGTTTATGAATGGGTGTTTGTTATTTAGCTAGGTTCATGCTTCAATTGTGAAATTAATGGTTGCATTGATTTATGCCTATTTGACTTAGTCTCTTCTTGAGAAAGAGAGACCTAGTCTAGGTTAACTTAGCTAACAAGGAATTGGGTCAATTGAGAGATTGATTAACCCAATTAAAGGGTTCAACCTAGAGATAGTAATAACCCGACTTGAGCTCTTATCAATCGTTTTGGTAGATACCCATTTGGACTTGAGAAGCCAAATTGGGCAAAACCACTCTTTGGCCAAGAGGTATTGAGTGGGCAACGTTGTGTTGTGAGCTATAATACACCCTAGTCAATAAAGCAGCATAAAAGTCTTTATCCCATTAGGCAAACACCTAGGTCATGATCACAGCCCTAGGCCTTTTTATATCTTTGAAAAACAATCATCTCTAGTTTAATAGCTTTAAATTTGCAATCCTTAGTTAATTTTAGAAGTAAAATTAATACCCTATTTGTGGAAGTGCATTCCAGATACTTCACGTACTCACTCCAAATATATACAACTAACTCCCATCTCAGACCCCTGTGGATTTGATCCCGACTATTTGTTGGGTTTTATTATTGCAAACGATTGTGGCATACCTCGTTAGAGGCGTACATTTGGACGTGATCACTCGTTCGGCGGTTTGAGGCCTTGAGTAGCTTCACTTAAGGTATTATAACTTGTACATGTGGTCGGAATTGAATTTCAGGAAGTTCAGAGTTGATTTGGATGGAAAATTCTAATTTCGGAAGCTTTAAGTTGGAAGAATTTCCTGAGTTTGGCTTGAAGTGGATTTTTATGATATCGATGTTAGTTTGGGGTTCCGAGCCTTGGAATAGGTTCGTATCATGATTTTTGACTTGTGCGTAAAGTTTGGTGTCATTCCAGAATGTTTTGAGATGATTCGGACGTGTTCGTCGAAGTTTGGAAGCTTGAAAGTTTAAAGAAAGGTTTCGATTGTCGATTCATAGTTTTGATGTTGTATGGTGTGATTTGAGGCCTCGAGCAGGTTCGTTTCATATTTTGGGACAGGTTGGTCTGATTAGACGGGGTCCCGGAGGCCTCTGGTGTGATTCAGAGTGGTTTCGGACCATTTTTCCCTGTTTTGTTGCTGTTGGTGTACTGGTGCGCTTTGCGATCGCGAGGATTGTCCGCAATCGCGAAGAAGGAAAGTAGAGGGGGCAGTTGATTGCCCTACGCGAACGCGAAGAGGGGACTGCTAACGCGTAGGTGGGCCCGGTAGTGCTTCGCGAACGCGGAGGCCCAACCGCGAATGCGAAGAGGAAATGGAGGAAACAGGGCAGAAGGCCTTTGGCCTATGCGAACACGACCAAGGAATCGCGAACGCGGAGGGTTGAGGCAGTGATACATCACGAACATGATATCATGGACGCGGACGCGAAGCAGGTTTTAGGGCAGTAGCATTTTTGGCCTTCGCGATCGCGAGGCTTTTTCAGCAATCGCGAAGAAGGTCGCCTAGGCAGTGTATAAGTTTGCAAAAATGGGTTTTGGCTCATTTTATCTTAAATCTTCCATGGGAGCCTATCTTGGGGCGATTTTGAAGGAGCTTCTTTGTCACCCATCACTAGGTAAGCGATTTCTTCACATTGTGAGTTACATACATGTTTTATATATGGATTTAAATAAGAAAATTAGTAGCAATTTGGGATTTTAAGGAAAACCCTAGAAATTGGTATTCTTGGATTTTGACCACGAAATTGAACATGAGTTTTGGAATAAATCATATATTTGAATTCGTAACGTTATGGGTAGGTTATCTTCAAAAATATTTTGAATCCAGGCACAAGGGCCCCGAGGGTTGACTTTATTGACTTTTCGAGAGGAGTTGGGAATTGTTATGAATTGATTTATCATGAGAATTAGAGTATATTTTTATTGGTTTGTACATTGTTTGACTAGTTTTGGAGCGACGAGCATCGCTTTAAGGTGTTAGGGTGGTTTTAGAGCCGATTATGGAACTTCGGAGCGAGGTAAGTCTCCTGCCTAGCTTTCTAGAAGAATCTATCCCCTAGGTGATGTAATTGTTATGTATTACTAGTCGTAGGTTCTACGTACGCAGGAGGTGACGAGAGTCCGTACATAGCTAAAACATATTTATGTTCGGGTAGACTTAGGACTTTCTCGTATAATATTTGAATTAAACTCATTCTGNTGAGGTGTTTTTATGATGTTGTTGTGGCTGGAGTTTTGGGAGACATCATATATACATATATATATATATATATACATATATATATACATATATATATATATATATATATATATATATATATATATATATATATATATATATATATATATATTAAGCCGAGCCTTATCACCTTGAGTTGTTGGCAAGTTAATTGTGGAAACGGTAAAAGTTATATTCACTTGGTGCTCATGTACTCTATTATATGCACGTGTCTCGTAATTCAATAATTTCCTTCCTTTCCTTGTAGAGCGAGCGAACGGCTTGGCAGTATAATAGATGCATCTATGGTTCGTTCCGCTCGACCCTCAGCAGTGTACACATTATTCTGGATCGGGACGAACGGCCTTGTCATAATCGTGCACTATATCGCTGGTAGTCCAAATATTCACGAGATTATCCTCCCACTGATGCCCGGCATTTAATATGGTATTTCTACTGGAACTTGATACATCTGAATTGTTGACCCATTTTACCCATTATTGTTGTGTGCTCCATATTTGCTTATAACTTACTATATTGTTTCATTGGACCTCTAGTAAGTGTCGATGTCGATCCCTCGTTACTACTTCTCTGGGGTTAAGCTAGATACTTACAGGGTACGCGTCGATTTACGTACTCATGCTGCATTTCTGCACTAAAAGTGCAGGATCTGGCAGGTTCATTTGATGATCATCTTGGCGCGTAGGTGCAGCTGTTGAGGAGACTTCTTGTGAGCTGCATATCAGGCTACGCATCGCAGTCCATTGAGTCTCCATCGTACTATTGATTTTATCTTGTCTTATTTACATTCTAGACAGATATTGTATTATTATCAATCTACTCCTTAGTAAATACTCATGCACTCGTGACACCGAGTTTTGGGGTTATATTAGTTGATGCTTATGGTTTCGTATATTATTATCGCCTTTCGTTTCTTTTATAAACTACAAATGTTGTACGTTCCCGTGGATTTAGGAGCGTAAATCTCCTTCCTAATTAAAATCTATGATTTCAAAAATAATAAAATGGGTAATTAAGTTGATAAATCACTGTTGGCTTGCCTGACGGCGGCGTTAGGTGCCGTCACGAGCAATAGTGGATTTTGGGTCTTGACACTAATCAAAAGCTTAGATTTCAGATTACTTGAAACTCGCAATGGTTCTTCAAATGACCTTAGATTGTTTTCACCCTGATTACAGAAAATTCGTAACAACTTTCACAACCTTAATCTCTCTCTCTCCCCATCTCTTATATTTCCTTTTTCTCAAGTGAATGCATGTTAGTAGAAAATTAACACATCGAAAAAATGAAGAAATGCCCATTAACCTATCAAAAGAATTGTGGAGACGCTGCTTCAAAATTCATAATTCGTACTTCAGCACTGAAGTTAGTAAGCCGTCTTTTTTTTCTTTTCTTTTTTCAAGTGGAATGCATATTAATAAGCTATTAACACATCGATACAAATTTATACAAAAAAAATTATTATAAAGTATAAACTTGTCAAAAATTTATGGAGACACTGCTTCGGAATTCATACAATGAAAATGATTAATGAAAAGCGAAAACTCCTATACAATGATAGCGTTAAACTTACATTTTTTACTTTTTATTTAGCTTTTCTTAAATGAAGGAGACACAGCTTCAGAATTCATAATTCGTACTACTGAAAACGAAAACTCACGAATGTATATTTTCGCTTGGAGAAGAAAAATACTGAGAAGAGAAGAGAGAAAGAGATATGTGAGCGAATTCTAGTTCTTTTAACTTTATCTACTACTATATAGAAGCACCTATTGTTATTCGTCATTGAGGGGGTCATTTGGTAGGAGAAATTTTACTATCTGAGTCACATAATCAATGCTTCTTACATTTCAATTTAGATGAGTTAATTTGACTCGACACATAATTTGAAAAAAGGCTGAATATATATATATGTAGCCCCTTAAACTTGCCTGTTTTTTCCATCGGACACTTAAACTAAAAGGTGTACCTATTGAACACTTGAACTCAAATTATATTGTGTTAATTGAACACATTGCGTGAGGTTCAAATGCTGTTGACATGGCAGTGTTACAAATGAGAAAATGACACATCAGCGCACCCTTTTCTTCCACCGTGCCTTCCCAGGTGAAAATACCATATGCCACCGTGATGCCACCACCAGCAAACTATCCCACTTCATCATTCCAATGTACTCCATTCTATATTCTTTTATACTACATTTTACATTGTTAACTTAAGCTTGATTTCTAGCAAATTTATATACCACAAATTTCGAAAAACTGAGATCTATGAATCTTGTTGATTCATGAGATCAAACTTGTTCAACTATTAATCATGCCTTACCCAATAAAACCTTCAAAGTATTCATGAATATGTGTGTGGCAATGGTTATAGAAGTAGGTTATCTGAAAGAAATGGGTTTTATATATGTGAGTAAGAAAGAAGAAGGCGAGGGGAAGAAGAAGGTATTCGCTGGTGGATTGAATTTCGCCGGTAAGGGTGGCAGTGATGGTTTTAGGGAAAGACAAATTTAAGGTATTTTTGATAAAAGGGAGAGACAAATTTTATGTGATGAAGAGGAGAAGTACTGTGGAACCAAAAAAAAACTAAAACAAGTTAAGGGAATTTTTTTTGGAGGTGGTGGAGATGGTGGTGGAGGAAGTGAAGACGATGGTGGAAAATTTGAGGTTGAAGGAGACAAAATAAAAAATATCTATAAAAGAAAGGTTTGGACTTTTCACTCTCTAAAGGAGAGTGTACTACACATGGTGTGCCATGTCAGCAATGTGTGTTCAATTGTACAATATAATTTGACTTTGAAGTGTCCAATCTTAGTTCAAGTGTCTAAATGAAAAAAATGAACAAGTTTAAGGCGCTACATATGTATTCAAAAAAGAAGACTTTTGAAATTTATGGTCTTAAAAGCTTAACAGGTAAAAGCTTTGTAGGTCCACGACATTTGTGTGGTTATAAAAGCTTCTCATTAAGGGTAAATGGGTAAAATAAAGAGTTTAAAATTGAATTACTTCCAAATTTAGAAATGTGTCCAAAATATTTTGACCAAATAGACAACCCCGAAGCAAGTGGAGTGCACCAACACCTTACGCTGAGCTGATAGCCTACTAGGAGGACTGCCAACCTGTCTATCGGGACCTGCGGGCATGAAACACAACGTCCCCAGGCAAAAGGGACGTCAGTACGAATAAAGTACCGAGTATGTAAGGCAGAAAAGCATCGATAAGAATAGTATTGTAAAGAGATAGAGAAGATACAACTTGTAACATCTGAGTGCCTCTAAGAGCGACTGGCATGAAATGCATGATACACACACACACACACACACACACACACACACACACACACACACACACAAAAACTTTTAAAAAGATACACCTCTGTGGGCATCATCATCATCATATCATATCCGGCCTCAAAGAGGATTCGGTAAAACCGTACCCAGCAATCATAAGGCTCGGTAGAATTGTACCCGGCCATGTGGATCTCGGTAAAATCCAACTGATCAATAATTGCACAATAGGTGTCGTATCCGGCCGCCTATAGCGCGGCTCGGTAGAGTAAAATAGATAAATATATGTAATGCATGCTGGACTCATGGAATCACATTCTCAACCTTCCGGAGTGACATAAGGTTGTTGTATCTTCGATTAACATTATGGATATATATACCATCAATATGAACTTCAATAGGATTCAAGGATCATACATACTTTATTAGAATAACTTTATAAGGAAAGAACAACATGGAAAACCTTAGTTGCTAGGAGTAGATCCGTTATAAAATAGCGTATAATTTATGTTCATTTCACTTTAGATCATGCCAAAAGAAAGAAAGAAGTGCCTTAAAATACCTTTGCGATCTTCTCCAATCGTCAACCAAGCTCAATATGATCTTCTTACGTCTATAATGAGTAACCTGACTTCGTCGTCATCATATAAGCATTGTAACTCTCATATTTCAAACCAATATTCTAAAAGAAAATGGATAACGCCTCTCTAGTTGTTACTACATCACAAAAATTACTAAAAGTCACCAAACAGTCCAAACAACAACAATATAATTCACAATAAGCTCTCTGATTACTAAAATACCATTTTGAGCGGCAAGCTCGATTTAAAATCAACAAAATATAATTTAATCCAATTCCTTACTTATGCTTACTATATCATTTTCAACCCAAAATATCATAAGAATAATATTCAAAAATAGTCCACACGCCTAGCACCTTAATCCTTATCGTCAACCTCTTGTTTTTCATTTTATCTTCTTTAATCAACTGAATTAGCACATAGATAAGCTTCACAATAGAAGCCAAAACATAATCAAACTATTTATAACAATTTTTATCCACGATAAGCCATATATATAGCCTCAACACAGCCCACACAAAAAAATAATGATTCCATATGCCATGTCAATTACTATCTTATAAATTTTTACTCAAACAACTCAACTAACACATGATTAACCTTAAGCACAATCAAGAACATGATTTAATTACCTCAGGCAGTTGATACAACTTGAAATCCCCAGCTAGTGTAGCTCACAACGACCCTCAATCACACCACAACGCTATAGGAAATGTATTCTCTTCTTCAATCAACATTTGTGTTCAAGTTGGTGCGTAAGCACTTGTATTTCTCCTTCAAACTCCAATATATATGAGGGAGGGACCGATTCATTCCTTAATCAACAAGAATAACACGAAATATGAGGTTACATCACTTTGAAGAACCCTCCAAAACAATCACAAGATTAAGAATTACGGTCTAGCAAGCACCACGAGGTTTCTGGCATTGGATTCATATTTTTATCTTAGGTTTCACCCTAAAATCATGAAGAAACCCTTGGAGAGAATTTAGGAGGGTTTAGGAACTGTTTTGACGATAAAAATGAGTTAAAACAATTTAGAATTGACTTAAATACAAGCTGGAGTTTTACACCGACTTTGTAGGTCCTATGAAATGTGCTTGCGCAGTCTTGCAAAAATGCAAATATCTCTCTACTCTGATATCATATCGACGAACAATTAAATGAGTTAGAAACTAGACTTGTAGATCTTCAATTTTATAGGTAGATAACCCCGTAATTCTAAGTATATTTATAGAAAAGCTCAGCTACATTTGACCTAATTTTCAGCACATTTATGAATATAACTTATGATGACCTTTGCCAACTTTTGTTCCACAACTCGCTTGACTTCAAAACTCAACATACAACTATCATACGACTATAATAACTCATAAAATCAGCTCCTTATCATGTTAAGCACCCTAGTCTCACCCCAAAAGTACATGTTATAACATTCCTAACTTGTCGACTTCCGACGAAACTTATTTTCTTCAATTCGTTTAGCTTCTGAGCATTCCAACCCTCTTGGTACTTGTTATTCATGATCATTAAATACTTGTAACATCCAAGGTAACACGATTAACTTACTTTATATACTTCCAAATATAATCTCATTCCTGAGCTTACATCAATTGACTTGCGATGTACTCTCACGTACGAAAATATGGGGTGTAACACTTCCAATATCTACTTCTTATACAATAAATATTATTTTCATGGAACTCCATAAAAAATATTTAAGAAATATTTGCAAGGACCTAGTTGGAAAAATTTTAAAAAGTAAAAAATGACTTATTTATTACGGCATATTATTATATTATTTTGAAACAAGTCACAATGTCGTACACTTGTTATTTTGTATATAATTTAAATCACACCAAACGAATGTACCCATAATTTATAACATATCTGTTATTATTATTATTATTATTATTATTATTATTATTATTATTATTATTATTATTATTATTATTATTATTATTATTTGAGTTGAGGGTCAAGGCGCACGGGTGCACACTTGAACTTGGGGTTACATATCATAGCTATGCTACGAGAACCGTATCCATAGCCATGAAGAAACTCGTCATGCAGCTCAATATACGGCTCAGGGGAAACAGATCTACACGAGCCTGGTCGGCTCCCTGTGTTCCACCCCAAGCCGGTGCAGCTCTCAGGGCCCTGCCTCGGCCCCTACCACAACTTCTACCTCTACCGCGCACCACAGGGACAGGAGCCGGTGCCTCCTCTCTCGCCGCATGGGTACGAGTCATCACTATCTGTGAGAGAATAAAAAATAAATGTCATATACGAATTTGATTTAACTTAGCACGAAAGGAATGAAGAAAGTGAATTTTCATAAATGTCCCATATCCTCTCAAAAATAAGTACGGAGGCCTCTATTAGACATTGCTTATATTTAAGACTGTTTAACCTAAAGCTCTGATACCATCTTTTTCATGACCCTTTTTAAGAATCGTGGTAGCACCTACACTTTCTCACTTGTAGGCAAACCACTTCACATATAAACAGTACTAATCAGTAAAGAAATGCAGAAATAATGAAATACTTATAAACCTTGTCTATCATACCATAAAAATGCATAACATAAGTCTCAAAAATCAAAATGCAACCCCTAAATGATCTGATCTACAAGAGCATTAATGTAGAATACAAGTCTGAATTAAGCCAATCTAGGCGAAAGTTGGATAACATAATCTAAAATGTCTGAATGTGTCTCTCGAATCAAATAAAGACAAAAATAGAGATATGAGCTTCTCGGGGCATGCAGGAAGTAGCATCATCTTCCTGAATGCTGGAGTCAACTTCCTCAGACTCAGCCGCATGGTCCCAAACCGGTAGAAGAAGTTGTATCTGTATCCAAATAGAATGCAACAAGTGTAGTATGTGTAACGACCCGGCCGGTCATTTTGAGAATTTAAGCTTCGTCCGAAGGCATAAGGTCCTGAACGGATTCATATGATGTGTATCGACTTTCATGCATGGTTGAATTCAGTTTTCGGATGATTCTGAAGCAAATTGGAAGAAAGAAATCTAGTTTTGGAAGCATAAGAAATGAGAATTTGACCGGAATTTTGACTTTTTAGTAAACGGCTCCGAAATGAGTTTTGGATGATCTCAACAGCTTTGTATGGTGATTTTGGACTTAGGCGTGCGTCCGGATTTGGATTTAGAGGTCTGTAGGGTAATTTGAGGGATTCCTGCGAAAGTTTAAAAAGTTGAAGTTTGGAAAATGGAGAAGTTCGACCCGTAGTTGTCTTTTGTGATATTGGGGCCTCAGGTGTGTTTCAGACGAGTTTTGTATGTTTTGCAAGGTTTTGAACAGGTCTGGTTCTGGTGTTTTCGCACGTGCAACCATGGAGCGCAGGTGCGGCTCCGCTTCTGTGTGAGCCTAGCCGCTTTTGCGGACATGAAGGCCTGGGAGCTTGCTCGCTTCTGCGGAGGCCGGCACGCAGGTGCGAAGGCCGCTTCAGTGGTCCAGCGATCGCACCTGCAGAGAAATCTCGCTCCTGCGATTTCCCTTTTTCCTTCTGCGGTGCCGCTGATGCGGTTGTATATCCATAGATGCGGTCCCTGGCCTGGGTAGCTGAGTTCACATATGCGGACTCTTTCTCGCAAATGCGGTCCCGCATATGCGGTTTCTTGTTCGTAGATGCGGAAGTTCTGGCAAAATCATTTAAATCGAGGGTTTGGCCATTTTCTTCATATTTTGAGTTTTGGACTTCGATTTTGAGAGCTGCTTTCAAGGTTTTTCAAACAAATCGATTGGGTAAGTTTTCCTCACCTAGTATCTAATATATTCCATGATTGTATCTTCATTTATATAATTTAATTTGTGTTTTGAGTTGAGAAAATGGTTGGTTTTTGAAGTAAGTTTTCAAAATGAAAAATCATGATTTGAGGGACCAAATGGTATCAGAATTTGATACATTTTGTATGGTGGAACTCATATCGGAATGGGTATTCGGTTTTTAAAATTTGTCGGGTTCCGAAGTGCAGGCCCGGGGTCGACTTTTGAACTTATTTTTGGATTCTGTTAAAGATTGAGACTTTATGATTCGGAATAGTTTAATATGAGTTTTATTTGTGCTTTGAAGTTATTTTTGTTAGATTTGAACCGTCAGGAGGTCTTTTCACCCGAGAAGTTCGTTTTAGAGAACTAGTTTGTCTTCTTTGAGGTAAGTGTCTTGCCTAATCTTGTGTGGGAGATTTTCCCTTAGGATTTGAGTCTTCTATGGGATTGTAGTTCGTGTACGTGAGGTGACGAGTGCATGCTCGGACTAATTTGTGGAAAGTTGGCCTTTAGGGTTCTTAGGTTCTTATATTCACTGTGTATGAGATTGTTCGTGATACGTTTGAGTCCCGATTTGCTGGTTTCACTTATACGTGCTTTAATTAGAATTAATTGCTTTAGAATTCACTCTTATTGCCTATTTGACTCTTATGTGACTTAACTGAAGATTTTGCTTCTTCTATCGTCATGCTATCTTTTCATAGCTACATATCTTTAATTGAAAATATTATTATCTCGTCCTATATTTATTTATTCTTAATTGGAATTATGATTATCTTTTGTTGCTTACCATTTGAATATACTTCGAAATTGCTCAACCTTAGAAGGAGTTTAGATAACCTATATCTTATTTGACTTGCCTTTATTTGGAACTATTTGACTCGTGTCGGCTTTCTTATTGTTGCCTTGTAATTATGGGATCGTTGCTACATATTAGTTTTCCCTTGTCGAACTGTTCCCTTTATGCCTAGCATTCTTTACTGCGGTTATTCCTTGTGAACTAGTTCTGTCGTTTCTTTGTGATTTAAAGTTTCTTGAGTTGATTTACTCGTCGTACTTTGTATTATTGTCATTTTTGTTGTTGTACTTGTTGTGGTGATGTAAGAGGTTTCTGCCGTGCTGTAACTGTTATCTCTGTTGGTTGCGCTGCATATTTACGTTTGGGACTACGGGACGGTATCTCGGTAGATTCCCCTGTTCTGCCTGTTTACTTTGGGACTACGGAACGGTATTCCGGTAGATCCCCCTGCACATTTACGTTTGGGTCTACGGGACGGTATTTCGGTAGATCCCCCAGTTCTGCAAATTTACTTTGGGACTACGAAACGGTATTTCGGTATATCCCCCTGCACATTTATGTTTGGGACTACGGGACGGTATTCTGGGAGATCCCCTATTGTTATCACTGTGTCTGAGCTCTCGTCTTTCATTGATGCCATTCCTGTGTAGACATTCTACGTGTTGTCCGTTCTTTCCTTATGCTTACTAGCTGGTATGAACTATGTTAGGACACTTGCACAAGCATGCACGTGTCTAAGCACCCTTATCAGATAAGAGGTTTCTTGATATTGTTGAGTATAGATGCACACCCTTGTTTACTTGCCTTCCATGTGAGAATGGCTCTATTTGGCACGTGAGTTGTCAGCATGATTATGAGGTGTGATGAGGGCACAGGATGCCAAGTGTTAGGGTTCAGGTATTGAGACCCGTATTGTATGATTGTGAGATGAGGTTTCACAAGGTGACTTATATTCAAAGGATATTTATTTGAAAAGATTATATCTGAAAGGTATTTATTTGAAAGAACTATTTTTGACAAATATTTATTTGAAGGAAGTATATTTCTAAATATTGTTATCACTTGAAGGATTTGACTAATTGATTGAAGTCTGTTGGCTAAGACCTGATGTGAAAACTGTCGTAGTTGCTGAGTTATTACTTGTCTTTACTGCAATTGTGATTTCGGATTTGGGTTGTATCTCCGTTCACTTCTCTGTGTCCTTATTTTGGTATCCCGTTGTTACTTGTTGTTTCTTTCCTTATTGCAAATTTCTATATTGTTAGCCATATCGCATGATCTTTATATAGATATCATGTTCTGTTGTTTCTATACTTATACTTGTTCAGTTTATTAGACCAGTCGAAGTCTTGACTATTCGTCGTCACTACTCTACTGAGGTTAGTCTTGATACTTACTGAGCACCGCTGTGGTGTGCTCATACTACTCTTCTGTATAATTTTTGGTGTACAGATCCAAGTATTGGTCGTTAGTAGCTATGCGGATTCTTGGCGAGGAGATTTATGGTAACCCTGATGCTGCGTTCGCAGGCTTCGGAGTCACCTTCCTATTTTGTATTCACACTGTTGTATTTATTTCCCAACAGTTGCATTTAGAAGCTGTAGTGAACTCTGTAGAGCTTATGACTTGTACTACCAGTTTTGGGAAATTGTAAATACTATAAAGATATCGAGACTGTTAGACTTTCCTTATTATTATAGATAATCATTAAATGTTAGGCTTACCTAGTCCCTAAGACTAGGTGCCATCACGAAACCTAACGGAGGGGAAATTGGGTCATGATAAGTTGGTATCAGAGCTCTAGGTTCATAGGTGCTACGAGTCATAAGCGATTTTAGTAGAGTCTTGCGGATCAGTACGGAGACGTCTGTACTTATCTTCGAGAGGCTACTGAACTATTAGGACAATCTCACTTCTTCCATTCCCATCGTGCGAGCTTATTGATCTTGGAGTTTGAACTTTTCTCATTCCGTTCTCTCACAGATGGTGAGGACACGAGCTGCAGTTAGCAATGATGCTTCTCCAGGAGCAGGTGTCACCAGAAGCAGAGGCAGAGGCCGACGAGGAGTATGTGCCGCAGCTAGAGCACCTGCCAGAGTAGGAGTTGAGGAGCCGCCAGTAGCTCTAGTTGGGGGACAGGTACTGAAGGCGCCTGTTTTTACCCCCGGAATTCAGGAGACTTTAGCACAGTTCCTGAGCATGTTTGGTACATTGGCTCAGGCGGGGTTGATTCCAGTTGCACCAGCTACTTCACAGACCGGGGGAGGGACTCAGACTCCCGCCGCCCACACTCCAGAGCAGCGAGTTCATGTTGGTCAGGTTCAAGATGTCATGGCGACACAGCTTGTGGTTCCAGTTTAGCCCATGGTCAGGGCAGCAGCATTTGAGGAAGGGCAATTTAGATTTGCAAGGTTCAAGAACTATGACCCTCGTACGTTCAGTGGTTTGGCTTCAGAGAGTGCATGGGGTTTTATAGAGGAGTTCCATCGCATTCTCTACACTATGGGTATTGTTGAGACGAGTGGGGTTGCTTTTACTACGTTCCAGCTTCAGGGAGCATCTTATCAGTGGTGGCGGGCAATGAGTTGTGTAGCCCGGCCGATGCAGCTTCACATACATGGTTTCAGTTTTCAGGGATGTTTTTTAGAGAGTTTATACCTCAGTCCCTACGGGATGCATGGCGCGTGGAGTTTGAGCAGTTGCGCCAGGGAACTATGTCAGTATTAGAGTATGCCGTCAGATTCAGTGATTTGGCCAGACATGCACACCTGCCTTGGTCGCTACAGTTAGAGAGCGAGTCTATAGATTCATTGAAGGGCTCAAACATGATATTCAGCTCAGCATGACTCGGGAGTTGGAGTCAGATGTTTTATTTTAGTAGGTGGTAGGGATCGCTCGTCGTTTAGAGGGCATGTGGGACCGGAAGCGAGAGGACAGACGAGATCAGGAGAGAGATTATGGGAGGCGAGGAGGCCTCTTAGACAGAAGAGATCTACTGGTCCTTATTTTGGAGGCAGGGTGCGACATGGTAGAGGTTTCGTGGATCAGCTAGTCCAGTTTCTGCTTCAGGCTTCGCACAGTGATTCAGGTGTTCATGGGTCTCAGAGTACCCGTACCGCACAGTTCCCATAGCCACGCCAGCAGCGAGGTTGCTTTTAGTGTGGAGATACTAGCCACGTGGTGAGATATTATCCCAGACTTCGGACAGATTCATCACGACGAGGTATTCAGGCGAGTCGAGGGCGCCCAAGAAGAGGAGACCCGGCCCATTGATATGTTTTACATAGTAGGCTTGAGGCCGCTATGCCAGATGATGTCATTCAGGTATGCTTTCAGTTTGTTATAGAGGAGCACCATCCGTATTTCATTATTGTTCTGCTTATCAGGGTGAGTTCCCCTATTTGTTGCTCCACTTATGGGTGCATTTCATGATTTGCACTCTGTTTATGTGTTGCCATGTTGGGAGGTTCTACGAGTGATAGCCCGTGTCTATCATCTGTTTCTATTCATTATTGAGAGTTATGAGACTAGTAGTAAATTCCTATTGTCCATTACAGTAGGCTTGATGTGATTTCTGAGCATTTTTTGTTACGAGCTATGACTTTTTTTGCTTCACCAGTGTGGGAGCCAGCACTTGTTGTAAATTGTGACGGAATTGATCTAGCGAGAGGTTCCAGCTGGTTTGATGTATACCCTACTTGTGATTCAGAATTGAGGGTGAGACTCTCGTGATTTCATGTGAATTGATGTGTTTGAACCGGGCTGTGTACTGCGGTGGAAGTTATATCAGGATGAGATCCTTGTGATTTGTTCATATACTTTAATTCTTTTCTTGTTATATTGTTTTGTAGGTTAATACTGATAGAAAATTGTGCATGTCGGGCTTGTTTGATAGTTCCCTTATGTATTTCTCTTTCCATATTCAATCATTTTTGTTTTATGCTTCCTGAGTTTTAGCTTACGGGGTGTGTTCCCGGTGGTGCTAGTTGTGATTTGTTGATTCGGGTGTTTGGTTATGAGGTCTTCATGCTTCTTGCATCATCGTCAGTGTTATGGAGGTTTGAAACAGAGTTCTATTAGATATGAGGCTAATGGCCGGTGCTGGATTTGATGTCGGGCAGGTATCGTGATCAGGAATGTTATTGTAGGCCTAGATGTAATGTGTTATGTTGTGTGGTTGTACTCTGTGGGTGTAGGCATAAGTGGTTGCAGCTAGTTGAGACTGATACCGGATGTGGATTTAGAATCGGGTCTTTTGGAAGTGAATGAAAGGTGAGAATTTTGGCTAGGAGGCTTATTGGTGTTGGTTGAAAGGCTAATTTGCAATTGAGATGGTGTCTTCGGGCTTATATTGATTGGGGCGACGTGGGATCACCCGCGGTGTATGTTGGAAGTGTGCATTCAATGATTTAAGGACTTCAAGGCGAATCTTGGCACGTTCGAGGACGAATGTTTGTTTAAGAGGGGGAGGATGTAACGATCTGGCCGGTCATTTTGAGAATTTAAGCTCTGTCCGACGGTGTAAGGTCTTGAACAGCTTCATATTATGTGTATCGACTTGCGTGCGTGGTTGAATTCATTTATCGGATGATTCGAAGGCGAATTGGAAGAAAGAAATCTAGTTTTGGAATGAGTTCTGGATGATCTCAACAGATTCGTATGGTGATTTTGGACTTAGGTATGCATTCGGATTTGGATTTAGAGGTCCGTAGGGTAATTTGAGGCATTCCGGCGAAAGTTGGAAAAGTTGAAGTTTGTAAAATGGAGAAGTTTGACCCAAGGTTGACTTTTGTGAATCGAGGTCGAAATATGATTCCGAGAGTTGGAGCAGCTCCGTTATGTCATTTTGGACTTATCTGCAAAGTTTGGCATCATTCCGGGCTGATTTGATAGGTTTCGGCGCGAGTTCTAGAAGTTAGAAGATTTGGAAGTTCATAAGCTCAATTCATGGCGTGATTTGCATTTGCGGCATTTTTTGATGTGATTTGAGACCTTGAGCATATCCGTGTTAGGTTATAGAACTTGTTTATGTGTTCAAACGGGGTCCCGGGGGCTCGGGTGTGTTTCGGACGAGTTTCGAATGTTTTGCATGGTTTTGAACAGGTCTGGTTCTGGTGTTTCCGCACCTGCGACCATGGAGCACAGGTGCGGCTCCTCCTCTGCGTGAGCCTTGCTGATTCTTCGGTCATGAAGGCCTGGGAGCTTGCTCGCTTCTGCGGAGGCTGGCACGCAGGTGCGAAGGCCGTTTCCACGGTCCAGCGATCGCACCTGCAGAGAAATCTCGCTCCTACGATTTTCCATTTCGCTTCTGCGGTGCCGCTGATACGGCTGTATATTCCATGATTTTATCTTCATTTCTATAATTTAATTTGTGTTTTGAGTTGAGAAAATGGTTGGTTTTTTAAGAAAGTTTTCAAAATGAAAAATCATGATTTGAGGGACCAAATGGTATCGGAATTTGATAATCTTGTATGGTTAAACTCGTATCGAAATGGATATTCCGCTTTTGTAAAACTTGTCGGGTTCCGAGGTGCGGGCCCGGGGGTTGACTTTTGAACCGATTTTTGCATTTTGTTAAAGATTGAGACTTTATGATCCGGAATAATTTTGTATGAGTTTTATTTGTGCTTACAAGTTATTTTGGTTAGATTTGACCCGTCCGGAGGTCTTTTCACCCGAGAAGTTCATTTTAGAGTATCAGTTTGTCTTCTTTGAGGTAAGTATCTTGCCTGACCTTGTGTGGGGGATTTTTCCTTAGGATTTGAGTCTTCTATGTGATTGTAGTTTGTGTACGCGAGGTGACGAGTGCGTGCTCGGACTTATTTTTGAAAAGTTGGCCTTTAGGTTTCTTAGGTTCTTATATTCACTGTGTATAAGGTTGTCCGTGATGTGTTTGAGTCCCTATTTGCTGGTTTCACTTCTACGTGCTTTAATTAGAATTAATTGCTTTAGGATTCACTCTTATTGCCTATTTGACTCTTATTTGACTTAACTGAAGATTTTGCCTCTTCTATCGTCATGCTATCTTTTAATAATTGTGTATCTTTAGTTGAAACTATTATTATCTCGTCCTATAATAGTTTAGTCTTAATTGGAATTATGGTTATCTTCTGCTGCTTACGATCATTTGAATTGTTGAATATCCTTCGAAATTGCTCGACCATAGAAGGAGTTTAGATAACCTATATCTTAGTTGACTTGCCTTTATTTGGAACTATTTGACTCGTGTCGGCTTCCTTATTGTTGCCTTGTAATTATGGGATCGTTGCTACATATTAGTTTTCCTTTGTCAAACTGTTCCCTTTATGCCTAGCATTATTTACTGCGGTTATTCCTTGTGAACTGGTTCTGCCGTTTCTTTGTGATTTAAAGTTTCTTGAGTTGATTTACTCATCGTGCTTTGTATTATTGTCATTTTTGTTGTTGTACTTGTTGTGGTGATGTACGAGGTTTTTGCCGTGCTGTAACTGTTATCTCTGTTGGTTGCACTGCATCTTTACGTTTGGGACTACGGGAGGGTATCCCGGTAGATCCCCCTATTTTGACTGTTTACTTTGGGACTACGGAACGGTATTCCGGTAGATCCCTCTGCACATTTACGTTTGGGACTACGGGACGGTATCCCGATAGATCCCCCTGTTGTGCATATTTACTTTGGACTACGGAACGGTATTCCGGTAGATCTCCTTGTACATTTACATTTGGGACTATGGGATGGTATCCTGGGAAATCCCCTGTTGTTATCACTGTGCCTGAGCTGCCGTCTTTCATTGATTCCATTCATGTGTAGACATTCTGCGTGCTGTCCGTTCTTTCCTTATTCTTACTAGCTGGTATGAACTATGTTAAGACACTTGCACAAGCATGCACGTAGCTAAGCACCCTTATCGGATAAGAGATTTCTTGATATTGTTGAGTATAGATGCACACCCTTGTTTACTTGCCTTCCGTGTGAGAATGGCTCTATTTGGCACGTGAGTTGTCAGCATGATTATGAGGTGTGATGAGGGCACAGGATGCTAAGTGTTAGGGTTCAGGTATGGAGACCTGTATTGTATGATTATGAGATGAGGTGTCACAAGGTGACTTATAAGTAAAGGATATTTACTTGAAAAGATTATATCCGAAAGGTATTTATTTTGGAAGAACTATTTTTGAAAAATATTTATTTGAAGGAAGTATATTTCGAAATATTTTTATCACTTGAAGGATTGACTAATTGATTGAAGTTTGTTGGCTAAGACCTGATATGGAAACTGTCGTAGTTGCTGAGTTATTACTTGTCTTTACTGTAATTGTGATTTCGAATTTGGGTTGTATCTCCGTTCACTTTTCTGTGTCCTTATTATGGTATCCCGTTGTTACTTGCTGTTTCTTTCCTTATTGCAAATTTCTGTATTGTCAGCCATATCGCTTGGTCTTTATATAGATATCATATTTTGTTGTTTCTATACTTATACTTGTTCAGTTTATTAGATCAGTCGGTGTCTTGACTGTCCTCGTCACTATTCCATCGAGGTTAGTCTTGATACTTACTGGGCATTGCTGTGGTGTGCTCATACTACTCTTTTGTACATTTTTTTGTGTACAGACCCAGGTATCGATCGTTAGTAGCTGTGCGAATTCTTGCCGAGGAGACATAAGGTAACCTTGCTGCTGCGTTCGCAGGCTTCGGAGTCACCTTCCTCTTTTGTGTTCACACTGTTGTATTTATTTCCAAACAGTTGTATTTAGAAGTTGTAGCGAACTATGTAGAGCTTATGACTTGTACTATCGGTTTTGGGAAATTGTTAATTCTATAAAGATTTCTATATCGAGATTGTTAGACTTTCCTTATTATTGTAGATAATCAGTAAATGATAGGCTTACCTAATCCGTAAGACTGGATGTCATCACGAAGCCCAACAGAGGAAAAATTGGGGGGTGACAGTATGAATACACAAACATACTCCCGTAGGCATCATAAGCTGACAACGACGGAAGATACGCAAAAAGAGATAAATACCGAGTTGACACCACATAATCCTATACTAGATAGTTTAATAGCCAAATAAATCACATTGTTCATGTAAAGGTTCACTGAATTCAATCAAGTCACATTATCCACATAAGACTTCATATTCATAAGAGTTATTCAATTCTAGAAGTCAAAGACAATATCTCCAATATCAAGTAATCATTTAAGAAACCTCATATATCCGAAAATCAACCAAGTCAATCAAATATCAACCAGCACTTAGTTCACAATCAGATAATTGATGCAATGAAGTATGTATGGTATGAATGCAATGCATATGCCAGGTACCTTTCTTTTCCCGTATACAGGTCCAAATTCTATGGACTGACACCCATGGGGACCCGCGAAATCCATATACCCTCCGAAATTTCTAAGGGAAGTGCACAGTTAGCCACTAATAATACATGTATTTACTTTTAAGCTACTATTTAAAATATCTTTAGTCTTTAGCCACTGCTTTAATAAACTTTAACTGCCCGGACGAAAATACCCATCTGCTCATGTCCTTAACTTTTGAACTTAACTTCAGGACTACATGTCCTTAACTTTTGAACTTGTAACTCTAAGTTCAGGACTTCAGGACTACATATCCTTAACTTTTGAACTTGGAACTCTAAGTTCAGGACTACATGTCCTTAACTTCAGGACTTCAGGACTACATGTCCTTAACTTTTGAACTTGTAACTGTAAGTTCAGGACCAAGTGTCCTTAACTTTTGAGCTTGTTAGTCTAAGTTCAGGACCGATTGTCCTTAACTTTTGGGCTTCTTAGCCAAAGTTCAGGACCTATTGTCCTTAACTTTTGAGCTTGTTAGTCTAAGTTCAGGACTTCAGGACCTATTGTCCTTTAACTTTTGAACTTGTAACTGTAAGTTCAGAACCTATTGTCCTTAACTTTTGACTTCTTAGCCTAAGTTCAGGACCTATTGTCCTTAACTTTTGAGCTTGTTAGTCTAAGTTCAGGACTTCAGGACCTATTGTCCTTAACTTTTGAACTTGTAACTGTAAGTTCAGGACCTATTGTCCTTAACTTTTGAGCTTGTTAGTTTAAGTTCAGGACCAAGTGT
>NW_017674923.1:0-65209 GCF_001879085.1 Nicotiana attenuata
TTAATAAAATTCTTCTTCATAGAACTTGAATCCACAGATCGCTACTGATTTAAACCCCTCCGAAGGTCATCTTCTCGAACCGCCAACATTTAAAATACTGGTTCAATCCTAAACCACCGCACCATGCGATATCTGACGGTTGCATCTTCAATAGTATTTCACAATATCCCGCCATAAGGCGAATTGTAGCAGATTATAACACCGACAAACTTAAAGCGTTCAATTAGGACAATGACACCCCCATGTAGAGGAGAACTCCGCCACTCTTGCAATTACCACGATTCATTACTTCCACCAGTCCACATCTGACCATCCTTAGTTCGATTGGCTTTCCCCTGCCGGTAATAAAATACGGAATCCCTTGATTACACACTGAGTAAACTTCCCTTCAATTCATTCACTGCCCCGACACGTGGGCAAACACCCTACCATCACAATAACACTGCGGAATAATCGCTCATAGCATTATGGCAACCTGTGCCTAGCCTCAAGGCTCTTAGAAGTTCTATTACTGAGCTGAACACTAGAATATCCTTCCATAAGGCGACTATAACAGTCCAATCAACTATACCGGGAGAATCATCCCGCACCACATTTGTAGTGCCATTGCAATCCTTCAATCTTCGATTTGTAACAGCGCTTGCGTAAGATTGAGTAGAAAGAAATCAAAGGCATAAGCCTCAAGGGAATTGAACCGCACGATAAGGAAACAAAGAAGGGAAGTACTCCTAACAGCCCTGTAGCCTCCCGAGGATAAGTACAGACGTCTCCGTACCGATCCCCGAGACATTACTAGACTTGCTCATGACTCGTGAGACCGACGGGAACCTAGTGCTCTGATACCATGTTGTCACGACCCAAAATCCACTAAGGGTCGTGGTGGCGCCGGACACCTCTGTCAGGCCAGCCTAACTAAATTATCAATTAAATCCTTTTTTAATACTTTTGAAAATCTCAGGTTTTTCCTCCCATTTTTCATAAATAAAAGATCAATACTTGAATTCAAATTTAAATAATAACAATTAGTACACATCTTTCGAAAACCATCCCCAGAACCCGGTGTCACAAGTGCATGAGCATCTACTGATAAGGATATAAAATACAATACAACATCCATCCGGAATACAATGGACACAAAAGAAATACAATTTACCAGAAAGGGACTTTAAAAGCTGCGGGCCGCCTTGCATACTGCAACTCACCTAGTCCCCGAATCGTCCGTGCTGCTATGCCCAGTAGGACGCTAAAGTAACATATACATGTGCAACAAAAATGCACAGAAATGTAGTATGAGTACGTAATCAACATGTACTCAGTGAGTATCCCGCCTAATCCCGAAGGGGTAGAGACGAGATGACCAACTTCGACACTCACTAGAGGTCAATTAACAATATTCTATAAGTGCGAGGATAATCATGTATTTATATATAGAAGTTTCTAATTGTGAGGCCAAGAAACAGGTAAGCACCTTCAATAATAAATCAAGGGCTTCCAAGGTTTATTCTTTGTTATCTTATCAGTATATATCAAGCCACGAAGGGCCAATACCACATTTAAAATTCTTAAGCAACAGATAAACATGCGCAAATCACACCGAGGCGACGGCCCGCTCCAACAGGAAAGTAAACTGTGCACTGCCGAGGGTCGAGCGGCCCGAACCAATAGATGCATCTATTTAATCTGCCGAGGTGTTCGGCCCATTCCATAAATAAACACATACCCTGCTTGCGAATCATGCATGCGATGCAGGTGCACATAAAATACATGCTCAAGTAGTCAAATAAGAATTTATCGGAGCTATTTTATCAAATAAAAAGCAAATCCTCTTTTAACAATTCAAGAAAATGAAATTTAATCCTTTTGAAGTTCATATACTAGTTCAACTTGATTTTTAACAATTCAAATGTCAATAAGATTTCAAATATCCCAAGTATAGCATGCTTTTGGGTCCTAGACTACCCGGACAATAGCATAATAGTAGCTAAGCACGGACTATCGTCACCTCGTGCATACGTAGCCCCCACAAATAGGAGCACATAACCAATTTAACTCACCTATGGGGTAAATTCCCCCTCTCAAGATTAGAAAGGAGACTCACCTCGCTCCGAAGACTCATAGCCGGTATTCTACATTCTTCCGAAGGCTTGAACCGACGCACAATGCACCAAAACTAGCCAATTAATGACAAACTAATGAGAACATGCTCAAATACTTGTTAAAAATTCAGATTATACAAATTCCCAACTCCTTTTAGTGAAATGACCAAAATGCCCTCGGGCCACGTGCCCGGAATCCAAAATTTCTCGAAGATAAAGGTTACCCATGACCTTAGGAACTCAAATATATAATTTTCTCTAAATTCCATACCCAAAATCTTGGCTAAATTCCAAGAATATGATTTTCTAGGTTTTTTCACCAAAATCCCAATTTTTATACTAATTTTCATGTCTAATTCTATGGTATAGTCTGGTATTTAACTTGGAAATAAGTAGGAGTAGCTTACCTTAACATTGATGATGAAATCTCTCCATGAAGCTCTCCAAGAATCGCCCAATGAAGTGAAGAAAATGAGAGAAATGGCCAAACATCCGATATAAAAACAATGCTTCTGCCCCCAGCTATTTCCGCTTCTGCGGAACTATTACCGCTTCCGCGGTCACGCTTTTGCGGACAAGGGGGCTCCAACCATTTTCGCTTTTGCGGTCAGCCTACCGCTTCTGCGGTTCCGCATCAGCAGATCAAGGGCCGCTTCTGCGATCCCGGCTGCCCTCACGCTCGACCGCTTCTGCGGCTTCCTTCCCGCTTCTGCGGGGCCGCTTCTGCGGTCCCATCTCCGCAGAAGCGGAAACACCAGCAACCAGCAACTCAGCTATTTTCAAAAATCCATTTTCGATCCGTTAACCACCCGGAATCCACCCGAGGCCCCCGGGACCCCAACCAACCACACCAACCAGTCCCAAAACACATTACGGACTTGCTCGAGGCTTCAAATCATATCAAACAACGCTAAAATCATGAATTACACCCCAATTCAAGCTTTACGAACTTTAGAATTTCAAACTTCTATTTCCGATGTTTAAACCTATCAAATCACGTCCGATTGACCTCAAATTTTGCACACTAATCATATTTGACATTACAGACCTACTCCAACTTTCGGAATTGGATTCCGATCCCGATATCAAAAAGTCAACCTCCGGTCAAACTTCCCAAAAACCTTCAAATTTCTATCTTTAGCCAAATGGCTTCAAAATGACCTACGGACCTCCGAATTCACTTCCGATCGCGCTCCCAACTCCATAATCACCATACGGAGCTATTCCCAGACTCGGAATCCCAAAAGGACATCGATAACACTGAAATACACTTCAAGCCAAACTTAAGAAATTCCTTCTAAAATGCTAACTTCCACAGTAGGCGCCAAAACGCTCCCGGGTTATCCAGAACCCGATCCGGGCATACGCCCAAGTCCGAAATCATCATACGAACCTGCTGGAACCTTCAGATCCCGATTCCGAGGTCGCTTACTCAAAATTCCAATCCTAGTTCATTCTTTCAACTTTAAGCTTCCGAAATGAGGATTCTCTTCCCAAATCAACTCCGAACTTCCCGAAATTCAATTCCGATCACACGTACAAGTCATAATACCGGAAATGAAGTTGTTCATGGCCTCCGACTGCTGAACGGAGCGCTAGCACTCGAAACAACCGGTCGGGTCGTTACAGTTATTATAAAAGCATGAATACAATGTCGGTTTACAAAAATAACCTTATAATATCAAATATAATAACTCACAATAAAAGGACATAATCGAAATTCTTAACATTAACCTTATAATCCTATTAGTTTTAGAACATAATACTACACGTTAAGAATCCTACGTGAACCAAACGAAGAAAGACAAAACCCCAAAATTGGAAGGAACTATGGTAGGCTATAGGTTTATCCATATTCACTTTTACGATTCCAACATCTTTCTTTCTATTTTTGTTTTAATTTAATAAATTCGTAAAATTACTCTTGGCTAATACGTAATTTGGAACATCCCTTCTATGCTTCCTAAGATTCAAAATCAACAATACCTGTGGGCTATATATATTAGACAAATAATTTGGAGTTCTTGAAATAATTTCTAAGTTACAAAAGAATTTATTTGAGGTGATTACTTAAATAACTTGTGTATTTGTCGAAATAGTTAGTTGATGTATATGAACAATAGTTAATACTATATATGTCTACATATTTTCAATTGGTAAAAGAAAATTTTAATTATCAAAAAAAATACTATATATGTCTCTCTACATATAATTTTGTTCAATTCTAGCAATATGAGCACAAAATATTTATATCTCTTTTCCTGTTTGGTGACGTATGTGTTCATTATTTAAGCTAGAAGTTATACTTAATTTACTTTTTTGCAACAAGTTATCTTGATATATAACTTTGAACATATCACATAATCATTAGATCTCTAACTCTTTGTTACTATCGGTTAGACCTTCTAACTCTTTGTAAATTAGTATCTAATTATTTGAAGATTTACGCCAACTTACTTTTTTCAATTAAATAATGATATTAACAACTTCCTATTATGAAACATGATATCATTTATTGTTCAAATGGTACAACAAGATAGCAATAACGATAATTGACACTTAATGTTCTATACCATATGCTGAAAATTTTAAAATTTTAAGTTAATTGATTATATAAATTCTTTTGATAAACCATAGTCAACACGAACACAAATTTCATGTAGATATAGTATATAGATTACTTATAAATCAGGATTATATAGCGTTTAATTTTGTACGCTAATTAAAATTAATTTTGTAGGAAGGAAAGAAAGGTATGTTAATGGAAATATATACTTTTTTTGTTGCAATAGCAGTAAGTTTTCAACAATCGTATCTTCTTCTACTTGATCCAGCATTATTACTTGGAGCACTTCTCAATTATTCAGTACATTATGCACTCATTTCTCAAGTACATATAAAAGATTGATTATGATTTATTGAAAGACTATAACTCCAGGAGAAGTAATAATACACTTTTGTGGCCTCTTTTATATGAACAAGAACAAGCTTTGAAAACTATATTGCAAAGAGTCAATTCCGGTTGAGTGAGATTGTTCTTAAATTGTAGATGGCCCTGGAGGAACCGAAAAAATATTTCTATATTAGGCATTACCTGTGCAAATGTCAGACCAAGGGGCATAACAACAAGTGGTATAGCAACAATAATTTTATCAGGGGTCATATAACTCACTCTAGAATTGCTCTTCAAACAACTGAAACGATTATTATAAATATGTCAAAGCAGACCAGTGGTGCTAAATGGTAAGGAAGGAAAATTGATAATCTAGGATGAAACTCTAATGACAAAGTATTAGGTGGTCAAAACAGTTCATAGGAGCTTAAGAGATATAATGGATGCCGATGATTTGGTAGAAAAGTAATAATTTTTGGAGGTGATTTTTGTCAAGTTCAACAAATAGCTCCAAAATCGGCGAGAGTAGCAACTTAAATGCTAGCTCGGTAAAATCATACTTATAGCTAAATAATAATAAAAAATTAGCTAATAAGAAATACGAGTACAGGAAAAGATCCAGCATCTAGTGATTTATTGCTTCATGTCGGAAGTAGAGAAGGGCCTACAATAAAAGATGATTTGGTCCTTCTTCCAAAAAATTGGTTATCAAGGCCAATGGTGATATTAGTGGTAAAGATCACTTAATAAGAAAATATTTTCCTCATTAAATAAAATGAAAGTTATGCAACATACATGACAGAAAGAGCTATCTTAGCTTGCAAAAATGAATATATTGATCAACTAAATGAGAAGTCGATTACTAAGTTCCCAGGTAAAAGCAAAACGTTTCTCAATGTCGATTACCAACAACTAATATCAGAAAAAAATACTTCAATACTTTAACACCTGATAGCCTTCCACCACACAAGTACTTTGGCAAGTTCATTATTTCATGTGTTTGTTAGTGTCTTGTACGTTTCTAAACAAAGTTAAATTGAACTTCCATTGCATACAAGTTGGTTTTGAAGAATAATGTACATATCATGCTACTGAGAAACTTAAATCCGTCAAATATCTTATGTAATGGTAGAAGGATGGCTTGTAGAATGACAATAACGTCGTTTATGCAGAAATCTTGATGGGTTAATGTGGTTCCAAACATGTGTTTACCCCAGAATTCAACTTTCGCATATAGAAAATGAAGGATATCCTTTTGAATATATCCAATCATTTTGAATCTACGTATATGCTAATGTAATGATATTTTGACAATTTAATTTGTTGTTATTTCGTATAATGACTAAATAATTATGTGCCATTATTAACGTGCAACGCACGTTCATAGAAACTAGTTATTATAAAAGCATGAATACAATGTTGGTTTACAAAAATAACCTTATAATATTAAGTATAATAACTCATAATAAAAGGACATAATCGGAATTCTAGATATTAGCCTTATAATCCTATTAGTTTTAAGACATAACTACACGTTAGGAATCCTACATGATTACCTTTAGGAATCTTATTAGTATAATTACTTTGGGGCTGTCTAATTCATATAAAATTGAACAAGTAAGTATCTTTAGTCATGTAATCCTATTACTTCTTAAAAATTCATATTATTAATTTAATTTCAGATAGTATTATATTGTCCAAATCCATTTAGAAAAATGAGAGCCTATAGTATTATAAAATTATAAATATATTATTAATATATCAAAATAGCCCTAAAATATTAAACGGAAGAACTCAAAGGGAAAGGATATAACTGCAATAATCTATTTTTTGGACTACAATACTTTCTGTGCTAATTTTTAATATTTGAGATTTTAAAATTAATAAAATTTTGTCTATTAAATTCTTATTAAAAATATGTAGGAATGTTTAATAAAATTAATTTCATAAGAATCCTCCGTATTGGCGATACATTAGCACTCCATAATGTCCAATACCAAGAAAAAATAAAAGTAATATTAAATGGACTGCTTAAAGAGTTAAAATTGATGGGGGAAAAACCCACGACAATATATTTTATATTATATTTGAACTATTTTCTTACTGAAATAATATTTTTTATCAATACTTTGTGTAATATTAAAAAATACGCAATTATTAAACAACAACTAAGAAAATATTTAAGAATATAAATGTATGGGAAAGAGAAAAAAATGGTTGATAAGAGTCAATACCACTAATGTTTCTACAGACATAAAGATCTAAAAGTGAAATGTCATATCAATTTTTTACTCTTTGAAAATAAAATTTATGGTGGATATAATATAATTAAGATTAAATATTCAAAACAAGAGATGAACTAATATTAAGATCTGAATCAACATAGAATAAATTATTTTTTATGTTAAAATTAAATAATTAATTTAATTAATTATGTAGCAAGAGAATCCAATTCGATTATTTTTTAAATTCATCATATGAGTAAAACTCTTATTCAAGTTAAAAAAAATAATAATCTTAGAGTACATAAATTTATTCCATAAAAAGAGCATTAAAACACAATTAAAGAGGTTAGAATATTATTAAGAATCAAAATGCTATACAAGTGTCTGAGGAAGCACAATCAAAGCTAAATCATAAACAAGAACAAGCTTTCAAGACTATATTATAAAGAGTCGACTCTGCTATAGCGGGATTATTCTTTGTAGATATCTCCCGCGGAATCGAAATAATATTTCTATGTCTTATTATTTGCAAATATCATATCAAGAGGCATGACATTGTTAGCAATAATAGCAAGTGGTGTACAAACAACGATTTTATTGTGAGGCCACCCACTTTAGATTTGATATACCTCTTCAAACAACTTAAAATAACCATCACAAATATATCAAAGTAGAACGATTGTGCTAAATTTATAAGGAAAACAAAATTGATAATATGGGATGAAGCACTTACGGCTAAGTATCAAAAAATCGAAATAATTGCCCGGAGTTCTAGAGATATATTGCATATTAATGAACCGTTTGGTGGAAATTAATAGTTTGAAAGGTAATTTATGTCAAGTACCACCAGTAGTTCCAAAAACGACAAAAGCTAAGACTATAAAAGCTAGCTTGCGAAAGTTATACTTCTGGTCTCAAATGAAAAAGATTCAACTAACAAAAAACATAAAGTAAGAACAGATCCAGTATTCAGTGTCTTCTCGTTTCATGTCGGAAACGAAAAAGATCATCTAATAAAAGATGATTTGGTTCTTCCTGAACACTTGGTTATCAATCCCAATGGTAATAGTAGTGTATTTAATTAGAGAATATTTCTATTATTAGATAAAAATGCAATTTGTGCGAATCACAATATCACATAATAGAATTAAAAAGATATCTTAAGTAGCAGAAATGAATATGTTGACCAACTATATAAAAGGTTGATTGCAAAATTTTATAGTAAAAACAAAATATTTTTTTTGACTCAGCAGAAAATCATACCAATAATTACTACCAAGAAGAATGCTTAAATACTTTAATACCAAATGGCCTTCTACCATATATGTTTGTTGTCAAGTTTATTATTTTCTACGTATGTTAGTGCCACCGTATATATAATAGACTAAGTTAAAATTGATCTTCCATTGTATATAGGTTGATTTTGAAGAAAAATGCTCGTCATGCTACTGAAAAACTTAGATACGCCGAATAGCTTATGTAATAGCACACAGATGGTATATAGAAGTTTTGACAAAATAATGTTATTGTGACGACCCAACCCGTCGTCTCATGTATTACAGCCCCGTTTCCCCCATTTATTGCTCTTTCATGTTTTATTATCAGCAACGGGTGAGTTAGAGTTGAATTGAATTGGTTTGGATAGGAAATGAGACACTTAGTCCCTTTAAGGAAGGTTTGGGTTGGAAAAGTCAATCGAACGTTGACTTATTAGTTAGAGGGCTCGGATGTGAATTCCGGTGATTCGGCTAGCTTCGGGAGGTGATTTTTGACTTAGGAGTGCGATCGGAAGTGATTTTGGAGGTCCGGAGTGGAATTAGGCTTGAATTGGCAAAGTTGGCATTTTGGCGAATTCCGGTGGATAGGTGAGATTTGATCCGAGGGTCGGAAATGAATTCCGACAGTTGCAGTAGCTCCGTTAGGTGATTTTGGATATGTGTGCAAAATTTCAGGTCATTCGGAGGTGTTTTGGTCGGGTTTCTGAACGAATGCGTAATTCAGAAGTTTTTAAGAAACTTAGGCTTGAATTCGATGTGATTTGATGGTTTTAGCGTGTGTTTTAAGGATGAGAACAAGTTTGAATGAGGTTTTAGGATGTATTGGCATTTTTGGTTGAGGTCCCGGGGGCCTCGGGGTGAATTCGGGTGGTTGAACGAGAGGTTTTGAGGTGTGTTGCAGATCTGTTGCTGCTGTCATCTGGTATTTCCGCTTCTGCGGAAATGGACCGCAGAAGCGGTTCCACAGAAGCGGGTGAGCGATCGCAGAAGCGGCCAGGTGTGGGTTAGGGTAGTTCCGCATAACCGGAAGTTGGTCGCTTCAGCGGGTCCGCATAAGCGGACATTGTACCGCAGAAGCGATTTTGAGGGAACCGCAAAAGCAGAGTTCGAGTCGCATAAGCGAAATCCGGGTTTTTAAGTGAAGACCGCATAAGCGGATTTTTGGCCGCAGAAACGGTCACGCATAAGCAGAAGCGGGACCGCATATGTGAAAATCGCTGTTGACAGAAGGGTTTAAAATATTATATTTCATCCGCGAACAAGAGGTAGTTTCCACCATTTTTAAGCGACTTGGAGAGCTTTGGGCGAGGATTTTCGAGGATTTTGACTGAGAATCAATTGGAGGTAAGTCTCTTGGCCTAATTATTCGAGTTCATGGTAGAAATTACATGTAAATTGTGGAAAATTCATCAAAAACGGGTCAAGTTAGGGCTTGGAAAGCTGTGATGTAAAAATGGATTTTGAAAGGGCATTTGAACTCCGATTTTGGTAAAATTGGTGTGTAGACTCGTGGCGAGACGAGGAATCCCGTGATGTAAATTTCGTAATTTTTCGAGAAGTAGGCCCGGGGCTCGGGTTTTGCCAACTTCGTGAATTTTGGTATGTTTCGAGTCTTTTTGATTGGGTTATGTTTCTTTAGCCTATTGTAATGTATTCGTTGTGGTTTTAATCAGATTCGGGGTGCGAAGAGGTTGATTCGAAAGGCAAAGGCATAGCGAGCTAGACTTGTGGCCGGCTTGAGGTGAGTAATAGATGTAGATGATGACCTGAGTGTTTGAACACCCGGTATATCACATTGTGACGCTATATTGAGGCAAGACACGTACTCTATGACGAGTGCGGGGTCGATTGTGCTGGGAATTTTGACCTAGTCCGTTTCGATTGATGTTCGTACTGTGTTCTTGACTAGAAATTGTTTGGTAATCATCCTACTTGGATTTTATGAATATGTTTGGGGCTTTGTGCCTATCATTTGCATCCTTCAGGGATCCTTATCACTGCTTCCATGATGTTTAGCATATTTCATGATATCAGTCCTGAATTAGACACTGCCTCGAAATGTTTAATAAATAAATAAAGGTTTAAACACTTAGCTCTATAATTCCTAATAATTGAGACCAAAATGAATAATCTGACTGTGCCCGAGTGGCTTGCATGCATATATATATCTGGTCTGAGTGTGGATCAGGTTGCACGCCGCAGCGAATGTTACGATGATATTGCGCTTGGGCTGTAGGAGCCCCTCCGGAGTCTGAACCCCCACAGTGAGCGCGGGTACCCAAATGGATCGGGCTGCGCGCCGCAGCGGTCATGTGCATTGCATTGCATTCATGCATTTTATATCTGTTGGTCTTAATTGTCATTGTCTGCTGTTGTTTCATCTTTTAACATGCTGAATCATTGATTATAGCTTTATATTGTAATATTTCGGGATTTCTTACTTTCAGCCATTATATATGTTTGTTACTCACTGAGTTGGAAGTTTTCACTTTACTCCCTGCACCATGTGTGCAGATTCAGGTGCTCCGGAGACTTAGTGGAGCTGTTTGCTGTTTTCGTGAAGTTTATTTTCAGGAGTTGTTGAGGTAGCTGCCTGACGTCCGCAGGACCCAATTCCTCCCCTTTATTTCATTTGTCTTTCCATATCCTAGACTTCTTTATTACTATGGATATATTACTCTATTACATCTAGAGGCTCTAGACTCGTGACTCCAGATCTATTGGGGAATGTTGGGATATTCGTTATTATTTTCCATACTATTTTATTTAGTTTCGGATTGGAACCTTGATATTTGCTATTTTAATCGTATTACTTGTTAACGGATTGCGTAATTGGGTTGAGAGTATTTAAATTGGTCGGGCTTGCCTGGCATTAGTGTTGGGCGCCATCACGACCGGGATTGGGGTCGTGACAAGTTGGTATCAGAGCCTAGGTTACTAGGCCTCGCGAGTCATGAGCTGGTTTAGTAGAGCCTCGCGGAACGGTACGGGGATGCCTGTACTTCTCCTCGAGAGGCTGCAGAACCTTTAGGAAAACTCCATATTCTTGAAATTCTTGTCGTGCGGCTTTGTGATTCGAGAACTAAATCTCTGTATTCTATTCTCTTGCAGATGGCGAGAACTCGTGCTACTGGACGCGATGGTCGACCACCAGTACCACCCACTAGAGGCTGAGGACGCGGTCGTGGTCGTGATTGAGGTAGGGCAGCAGAGACAGCACCTGCTGACCCACCAGCTGCCACAGTTCAGGACCAGATTCCAATTGTCGATGTCCCAGCAGCACCTGTGCAGGCACCAGCAGAGCCTATTGCTATTCCTGGTCTCCAGGAGACCTTGGCACAGATACTATCAGTTTGCACTGGCCTGGCTCAGGCAGCCTCAGCTTCTACTGCAGCAGCTGCTTCCCAGACCGGGGGAGGACATCAGACCCCTGTTGCTCACACACCTGAGCACGTTGCCCAGGGATTTCAGACACCGGAAGCAGCCATAGCTCCACCAGTTGCTCCAGTTGCACCAGTTCCAGCCTATGAGGTTCCAGCTATGCCGGACGATGAGCAGCGTCGTCTTGAGAGATTCGTCCGGCTTTAGCCCCCGACATTCAGCGGTGCCGAGGGCGAGGATGCCCAGGGTTTTCTGGATAAGTGTCAGCGTATGCTTCGCACTGCAGGGATCTTAGAGTCGAGTGGTGTGGCTTTTACTACCTTCCAGTTCTCAGGGTCTGCATTCACCTGGTGGGAGGACTTTGAGAGGCGTAGGCCGGTTGGTACAGCGCCCCTTACATGGCAGCAGTTCTCCACTCTCTTTCTGGAGAAGTACGTATCGCAGTCTCACAGGGAGGAGCTGCGTCTTCAGTTCGAGTGGTTGGTTCAGGGGGACATGTCTGTGACCTAGTACGAGTTGAGATTCAAGCAGCTAGCTCGGCATGCCACTTGGATGATCCCGACAGATCGGGAAAGGATTAGGAGGTTCGTAGATGGCCTCAACTATTCACTCCGTATTTTGATGACCAGAGAGAGGGTTATGGGTGCCTCGTTTGAGGAGGTAGTTGACATGGCTCGAGAGATTGAGACGGTTCGCCGTCGGGAGCGTGAGGAGAGAGAGGCAAAGAGGCCTCGAAGTTTAGGTAGTTTCAGTGGTGCTCCGTCTAGAGGCCAGTTCTAGCGTGGCAGAGGCCGTTCCTTCAGGCCTCCTCAGTCAGGTTGTCCAGAGTACAGTGGGGGCTCTTCAAGCCGTGGTCATCAGGGATTTCAGCAGGGCCAAACTTCACTTAGTGCCCTTCCAGCTCAGAGCTCTACACCTGCCTCTTCAGCCCAGGGTTCTTCAGCAGCGAGGGGTTTCCATCAGTCCCCTTCTCCAGCGCCGGGTAGTTGCTACGAGTGCGGTGAGTTCGGCCATATGAGGAGACAGTGTCCTCGGCGTCGTGGTAGTCAGTCTCAGCAGAGGGATCAACCCTCATCTTCTGCTCCTGTTTCATCAGCACCCGTCCAGTCAGCTAGGGGTGGAGGTCAGGGAGTCAGTGGCCGCCCCAGGGGTGGAGGCCGGACTGGCGGTGGTCAGGCTCGATTCTATGCTCTTCCAGACAGGAAGGACGCCATTGCCTCAGATGTTGTTATCACAGGTATTATCTCAGTCTGCCACAGAGATCCCTCTGTCTTATTTGATCCCGGATCTACCTATTCCTATGTATCTTCATATTTTGCTCATCACTTGGGTACTACCCGAGGCTGTCTTGCTTTGCCTGTCCATGTATCTACCCCGGTGGGTGATACTATTATTGTAGATCATGTATACCGATCCTGTTTAGTGACTATTGGGGGTCTGGAGACCCGAGTTGACTTATTGCTGTTGAGCATGGTTGATTTTGATGTTATTCTCGGTATGGATTGGTTATCTCCGTACCATGCTATTCTGGACTGTCATGCTAAGACAGTTACGTTGGCTATTCCGGGTATTCCGAGGATTGAGTGGCGTGATATGACTGACTATGTTCCCAGCAGGGTAATTTCTTTTCTAAAAGCCCAGCGGATGGTTGGTAAAGGTTGTCTATCTTATTTGGCTTTCGTGAAAGATATTGGAGCTGAGACTCCTAGTATTGATTCCGTCCTCGTCGTGAGGGACTTCCCTGATGTGTTTCCAGCAGACCTGCCGGGCATGCCACCGGACAGGGACATTGATTTTGGTATTGATCTGGTGCCGGGCACTAAGCCCATTTCTATTCCTCCGTATCGCATGGCACCAGCAGAGTTGAAAGAACTAAAGGACCAACTTCAGGAACTCCTAGATAAGGGGTTTATTCGTCCTAGTGTGTCACCGTGGGGTGCACCGGTTCTATTTGTAAAGAAGAAAGATGGCACAATGAGGATGTGCATTGATTACAGACAGTTGAACAAGGTGACAGTGAAGAACAAGTATCCACTACCTCGTATTGATGATTTGTTTGACCAGCTCCAGGGGGCAAGGGTATTCTCGAAGATTGATCTCCGTTCAGGCTATCACCAGCTGAAGATCAGGGATTCAGATGTTGTGAAGACTGCCTTCATAACTAGATATGGGCACTATGAGTTCCTGGTTATGTCTTTTGGGCTGACTAATGCCCCAGCCGCATTCATGCACTTGATGAACAGCGTATTTCGGCCGTATCTGGATTCATTTGTTATCGTTTTTATTGATGATATCCTAGTGTATTCGCGTAGTCAGGAGGAGCATGCTCAGCACTTGAGAGTGGTGTTACAGAGGTTGAGGGAGGAGAAGCTTTATGCAAAGTTCTCCAAATGTGAGTTTTGGCTTGGGTCTGTAGCTTTTCTGGGACACGTGGTGTCCAGTGATGGTATTCAAGTTGATCCAAAGAAGGTAGAGGCGGTGCAGAGTTGGCCCAGACCGTCCTCAGCCACGAAAATTCGAAGTTTCCTCGGTTTGGCAGGTTATTATCGTCGGTTCGTCCAGGGTTTTTCCTCTATTGCTTCGCCCTTGACTAAGTTAACGCAGAAGGGTGCACCATTCGTATGGTCGGATGAGTGCGAGGAGAGCTTTCAGAAGCTCAAGATAGCTTTGACCACAACTCCAGTGTTAGTTTTGCCATCCGCCTCAGGTTCTTACACTGTGTATTGTGATGCTTCGAGAGTTGGGATCGGATGTGTGTTGATGCAGGAGGGTAGAGTTATTGCATATGCTTCTCGTCAGTTGAAGCCTCATGAGCAGAACTACCTCGTACATGATTTGGAGTTGGCTGCTATAGTTCATGCGTTGAAGATTTGGTGGCACTATCTGTATGGAGTATCCTGTGAGGTATTCACCGATCATCGCAGCCTTCAGCACCTGTTCAAGCAGAAGGATCTTAATTTGAGGCAGCGGAGGTGGCTTGAGTTACTCAAGGACTATGATATTACCATTTTGTACCACCCGGAGAAGGCCAATGTGGTGGCCGATGCTTTGAGCCGGAAGGCGGTCAGTATGGGTAGCTTGGCGTACATTCCAGTTGGGGAGAGGCCCTTTGCAGTCGATGTTCAGGCTTTGGCCAATCGAATGGTGAGGTTAGATATTTCGGAGCCTAGTCGGGTGTTGGCTTGTGTAGTTTCTCGGTCTTCCTTGTATGACCGCATCTGAGAACACCAGTATGATGATCCACATTTTCTTGTCCTTAAGGACAGGGTTCAACACGATGGCGCCAGAGATGTGACTATTGATGATGATGGCGTGATGAGGATGCATGGCCGGATTTGCGTGCCCAATATGGATGGGCTTCGGGAGTTGATATTAGAGGAGGCCCACAGCTCGCGGTATTCCATTCATCCGGGTGCCACGAAGATGTATCAGGATTTGANCAGCAGCACCTCGTGCAGGCACCAGCAATGCCTATTGCTATTCCTGGTCTCCAGGAGACCTTGGCACAGATACTATCAGTTTGCACTGGCCTGGCTCAGGCAGTCTCAGCTTCTACTACAGCAGCTGCTTCCCAGACCGGGAGAGGACATCAGACCCCTGTTGCTCACACACCTGAGCAGGCTACCCAGGGACTTCAGACACCGGAAGCAGCCATAGCTCCGCCAGTTGCTCCAGTTGCTCCAGTTGCACCAGTTGCAGCCTATGAGGCTCTAGTTATGCCGGACGATGAGCAGCGTCGCCTTGAGAGATTCGGCAGGCTTCAGCCACCGAGGTTCAGTGGTGCTGAGGGCGAGGATGCCCAGGGTTTTCTGGATAAGTGTCAGCGTATGCTTCGCACTGCAGGGATCTTAGAGTCGAGTGGTGTGGCTTTTACTACCTTCGAGTTCTCAGGGCCTACATTCACCTGGTGGGAGGACTTCGAGAGGCGTAGGCCGGTTGGTGCAGCGCCCCTTACATGGCAGCAGTTCTCCACTCTCTTTCTGGAGAAGTACGTACCGCAGTCTCATAGGGAGGAGCTGCGTCGTCAGTTCGAGTGGTTGGTTCAGGGGGGCATGTCTGTGACCCAGTACGAGTTAAAATTCACGCAGCTAGCTCGGCATGCCACTTGGATGATCCCGACAGATCGGGAAAGGATTAGGAGGTTCGTGGATGGCCTCAACTATTCACTCCGCATTTTGATGACCAGAGAGAGGGTTATGGGTGCCTCGTTTGAGGAGGTAGTTGACATGGCTCGAGAGATTGAGACGGTTCGCCGTCGGGAGCGTGAGGAGAGAGAGGCAAAGAGGCCTCGAGGTTCAGGTAATTTCAGTGGTGCTCCAACTAGGGGCCAATTCCAGCGTGGTAGAGGCCGTTCCTTCAGGCCTCCTCAGTCAGGTCGTCCAGAGTACAGTGGGGCCTTTTCAGGTCGTGGTCATCAGGGATTTCAGCAGGGCCAGACTTCACTTAGTGCCCTTCCAGCTCAGAGCTCTACACCTGCCTCTTCAGCCCAGGGTTCTTCAGTAGCGAGGGGTTTCCATCAGTCCCCTTCTCCAGCGTCGTGGTAGTTGCTATGAGTGCGGTGAGTTCGGTCATATAAGGAGACAGTTTCCTCGGCGTCGTGGTAGTCAGTCTCAGCAGAGGGATCAGCCCTCATCTTCTGCTCCTGTTTCATCAGCACCCGCCCAGTCAGCTAGGGGTGGAGGTCAGGTAGCCAGGGGCCGCCCCAGGGGTGGAGGCCGGAATGGCGGTGGTCAGACTCGATTCTATGCTCTTCCAGACAGGAAGGACGCCATTGCCTCAGATGCTGTTATCACAGGTATTATCTCAGTCTGCCACAGAGATGCCTCTGTCTTATTTGATCCCGGATCTACCTATTCCTATGTATCTTCATATTTTGCTCATCACCTGGGTACTACCCGAGGTTGTCTTGCTTTGCCTGTTCACGTATCTACCCCGGTGGGTGATACTATCATTGTAGATCATGTATACTGATCCTGTTTAGTGACTATTGGGGACCTAAAGACCCGAGTTGACTTATTGCTGTTGAGCATGGTTGATTTTGATGTTATTCTGGGTATGGATTGGTTATCTCCGTACCATGCTATTCTGGACTGTCATGCTAAGACAGTTACATTGGCTATTCCGGGTATTCCATTGAGTGGCGTGGTACGACTGATTATGTTCCCAGCAGGGTGATTTCTTTTCTAAAGGCCTAGCGGATGGTTGGGAAAGGTTGTCTATCTTATTTAGCTTTCGTGAGAGATATTGGAGCTGAGACTCCTAGTCTTGACTCCGTCCCCGTCGCGAGGGACTTCCCTGATGTGTTTCCAGCAGACCTGCCGGGCATGCCACCAGACAGGGACATTGATTTTGGTATTGATCTGGTGCCTGGCACTAAGCCCATCTCTATTCCTCCGTATTGCATGGCACCAGCAGAGTTGAAAGAACTAAAGGATCAACTTCAGGAACTCCTAGATAAGGGGTTTATTCGTCCTAGTGTGTCACCATATGGTGCACCGGTCCTATTTGTAAAGAAGAAATATGGCACAATAAGGATGTGCATTGATTACAGACAGTTGAACAAGGTGACGGTGAAGAACAAGTATCCACTACCTCGTATTGATGATTTGTTTGACCAGCTCCAGGGGCAAGGGTATTCTCGAAGATTGATCTCCGTTCAGGCTATCACCAGCTGAAGATCAGGGATTCGGATATTATGAAGACTGCCTTCAGAACTAGATATGGGCACTATGAGTTCCTCGTTATGTCTTTTGGGCTGACTAACGCCCTAGCCGCGTTCATGCACTTGATGAACAGCGTATTTCGGCCGTATCTGGATTCATTTGTTATCGTTTTTATTGCTGATATCCTAGTGTACTCGCGTAGCCAGGAGGAGCATACTCAGCACTTGAGAGTGGTGTTACAGAGGTTGAGGGAGGAGAAGCTTTATGCAAAGTTCTCCAAATGTGAGTTTTGGCTTGGGTCTGTAGCTTTTCTGGGACACGTGGTGTCCAGTGATGGTATTCAAGTTGATCCAAAGAAGGTAGAGGCGGTGCAGAGTTGGCCCAGACCGTCCTCAGCCACGGAAATTCGAAGTTTCCTCGGTTTGGCAGGTTATTATCGCCGGTTCGTCCAGGGTTTTTCCTCTATTGCTTCGCCCTTGACTAAGTTGACGCAGAAGGGTGCACCATTCGTATGGTCAGACGAGTGCGAGGAGAGCTTTCAGAAGCTCAAGACAGCTTTGACCACAGCTCCAGTGTTAGTTTTGCCATCAGCCTCAGGTTCTTACACTGTGTATTGTGATGCTTCGAGAGTTGGGATCGGATGTGTGTTGATGCAGGAGGGTAGAGTTATTGCATATGCTTCTCGTCAGTTGAAGCCTTATGAGCAGAACTACCCCATACATGATTTGGAGTTGGCTGTTATAGTTCATGCGTTGATGATTTAGAGGCACTACTTATATGGCGTATCTTGTGAGGTGTATGCCGATCATCGCAGCCTTCAGCATTTGTTCAAACAGAAGGATCTTAATTTGAGGCAGCGGAGGTGGCTTGAGTTACTCAAGGACTATGATATTACCATTTTGTATCATCCGGGGAAGGCCAACGTAGTGGCCGATGCGTTAAGCCGGAAGGCGGTCAGTATGGGTAGCTTGGCGTACACAGTTGAGGAGAGGCCCTTTGCAGTCGATGTTCAGGCTTTGGCCAACCGGAAGTGAGGTTAGATATTTCGGAGCCTAGTCGGGTGTTGGCTTGTGTAGTTTCTCGGTCTTCCTTATATGACCGCATCAGAGAGCACCAGTATAATGATCCACATTTGCTTGTCCTTAAGGACAGGGTTCAGCACGATGATGCCAGAGATGTGACTATTGATGATGATGGCGTGATGAGGATGCAGGGCCGGATTTGCGTGCCCAATGTGGATGGGCTTTGGGAGTTGATATTAGAGGAGGCCCACAGCTCGCGGTATTCCATTCATCCGGGTGCCGCGAAGATGTATCAGGATTTGAGGCAGCACTACTGGTGGAGGAGAATGAAGAAAGATATAGTGAGTTATGTAGCTCGGTGTCTCAACTGTCAGCAGGTCAAATATGAGCATCAGAGACCCGGTGGTGTACTTCAGCGGATAGATATTCCCAAGTGGAAGTGGGAGAGGATTACTATGGATTTTGTGAGTGGTCTCCCTCGTACCTCAAAGAAGTTTGATTCGATTTGGGTAATTGTGGATCGGCTGACCAAGTCCGCGCACTTCATTCCGTGTGTACTACCTATTCTTCGGAGCGGTTGGCAGAGATTTTCATCCGGGAGATTGTTAGGTTGCATGGGGTCCCAGTTTCTATCATCTCGGATAGGGGCACTCAGTTTACTTCCCAGTTTTGGAGGACTTTTCAGCGAGAGTTGGGTACACAGGTAGAGTTGAGCACCGCATTTCATCCTCAGACGGACGGACAGTCCGAGCGTACCATTCAGATACTGGAGGACATGTTGCGTGCCTGTGTTATTGATTTTGGAGGTTCTTGGGCTGAGTTCTTGCCACTTGCAGAGTTCGCATACAACAATAGCTATCAGTCCAGCATTCAGATGGCACCGTATGAGGCCTTATATGGGAGACGGTGTAGGTCTCCGGTTGGTTGGTTTGAGCCCGACGAGGCTAGACTATTGGGGGCAGAGTTGGTTCAGGATGCCTTAGAGAAGGTGAAAGTGATTCAGGAGAGACTTCGTACAGCTCAGTCGCGTCAGAAGAGTTATGCGGACCGGAAGGTTCGAGACGTATCCTACATGGTGGGCGAGAAGGTCTTGTTGAAGGTTTCGCCTATGAAGGGCGTTATGAGATTTGGAAAGAGAGGAAAGTTGAGTCCACGGTTCATTGGTCCTTTTGAGATACTTAGGAGAGTTGGGGAGGTGGCCTACATGCTTGCGTTGCCACCCAGCTTGTCGGGAGTTCACCCAGTATTTCACGTTTCTATGCTCCGGAAGTATGTTGGGGACCCATCCCATGTGTTAGACTTCAGCACGGTTCAGTTGGATGATGACTTGACTTACGATGTGGAGCCAGTGGCTATTTTGGGTTGTCAGGTTCGGAAATTGAGATCAAAGGATATAGCTTCGGTAAAGGTGCAGTGGAGTGGTCGGCCCGCTGAGGAAGCTACTTGGGAGACTGAGCAGGAGATGCGGAGGATATAGCTTCGGTAAGTTGGGGAGGATGTGACGACCCAACCCGTCGTCTCATGTATTACAGCCCCGTTTCCCCCATTTATTGCTCTTTCATGTTTTATTATCAGCAACGGGTGAGTTAGAGTTTAATTGAATTGGTTTGGATAGGAAATGAGACACTTAGTCTCTTTAAGGAAGGTTTGGTTTGGAAAAGTCAACCGAACGTTGACTTATTAGTTAGAAGGCTCGGATGTGAATTTCGGTGATTCGGTTAGCTTCGGGAGGTGATTTGTGACTTAGGAGTGCGATCGGAAGTGATTTCGGAGGTCCGGAGTAGAATTAGGCTTGAATTGGCAAAGTTGGCATTTTGGCGAATTCCGGTGGATAGGTGAGATTTTGATCCGAGGTTCGGAATGGAATTCCAAGGGTTTCAGTAGCTCCGTTAGGTGATTTTGGATATGTGTGCAAAATTTCAGGTCATTCGGAGGTGTTTTGGTCGGGTTTTTGATCGAATGCGTAATTCGGAAGTTTTTAAGAAACTTAGGCTTGAATTCGATGTGATTTGATGGTTTTAGAGTTGTTTAATGTGTTTTAAAGATTGGAACAAGTTTGAATAAGGTATTAGGATGTGTTGGTGTTTTTGGTTGAGGTCCCGGGGGCCTCGGGGTGAATTCGGGTGGTTAAACGAGCGTTTTGAGGTGTGTTGCAGGTTCAGTTTTTCTGTCATCTGGTATTTCCGCTTCTGTGGAAATGGACCGCAGAAGCGGGTAAAGGAGCGCAGAAGCGGTTCGTAGCCTGGTGGAGTGTTTCCGCAAAAGCGGAACATTTTTCGCAAATGCGAGTCCGCAGAGCGGACTATAAACCGCAGAAGCGGTCTTGAGTGGTTCGCAGAAGCGGATGAGGAGACGCAAAAAGCGGTACGTTGGGTTTTTAAAGTGAAGACCGCATAAGCAGAATTTTGGCCGCATAAGAGGAAGCGGGACCGCATAAGCGANCTTTGGCCTTTTTGAGATACTCAGGAGAGTTGGGGAGGTGGCCTACATGCTTGCCTTGCCACCCAGCTTGTCGGGAGTTCACCCGGTATTTCATGTTTCTATGCTCCGGAAGTATGTTGGGGACCCGTCCTATGTGTTAGACTTCAGCACGGTTCAGTTGGATGATGACTTGACTTATGATGTGGAGCCAGTGGCTATTTTGGGTCGTCAGGTTCAGAGATTGAGATCAAAGGATATAGCTTCGGCAAAGGTGCAGTGGAGAGGTCGGCCCGTTGAGGAAGCTACTTGGGAGACAAAGCAGGAGATGCGGAGCAGATATCCTCACCTATTTGAGACCTCAGGTATGCTTCTCGACCCGCTCGAGGACGAGCGTTTGTTTAAGTTGGGGAGGATGTGACGACCCAACCCGCCGTCTCATGTATTACAGCCCCGTTTCCCCCATTTATTGCTCTTTCATGTTTTATTATCAGCAACGGGTGAGTTAGAGTTAAATTGAATTGGTTTGAATAGGAAGTGAGACACTTAGTCCCTTTAAGGAAGGTTTGGGTTGGAAAAGTCAACCGAATATTGACTTATTAGTTAGAGGGCTCGGATGTGAATTTTGGTGATTCGATTAGCTTCGGGAGGTGATTTGTGACTTAGGAGTGCGATCGGAAGTGATTTTGGAGGTCCGGAGTGGAATTAGGCTTGAATTGGCAAAGTTGGCATTTTGGCGAATTCCGGTGGATAGTTGAGATTTTGATCCGAGGGTCGGAATGGAATTCCGACAGTTGCAGTAGCTCCGTTAGGTGATTTTGGATATGGGTGCAAAATTTCAGGTCATTCGGAGGTGTTTTGGTCGGGTTTCTGATCGAATGCGTAATTCGGAAGTTTTTAAGAAACTTAGGCTTGAATTCGATGTGATTTGATGGTTTTAGCGTTGTTTGATGTGTTTTAAGGATGAGAACAAGTTTGAATGAGGTTTTAGGATGTATTGGCATTTTTGGTTGAGGTCCCGGGGGCCTCGGGGTGAATTCGGGTGGTTGAACGAGAGGTTTTGAGGTGTGTTGCAGGTCTGTTGCTGCTATCATCTGGTATTTCCGCTTCTGCGGAAATGGACCGCAGAACAGTTCCGCAGAAGCGGGTGAGCGATCGCAGAAGCGGCCAGGTGTGGGTTAGGGTAGTTCCGCATAAGCGGAAGTTGGTCGCTTCAGCGGGTCCGCATAAGCGGACATTGTACCGCAGAAGCGGTTTTGAGGGAACCGCAGAAGCGGAGTTCGAGTCGCATAAGCGAAATCCTAAGCGGATTTTTGGCCGCAGAAGCGGTCCCGCATAAGCGGAAGCGGGACCGCATATGCGAAAATCGCTGTTGACAGAAGGGTTTAAAATATTATATTTCATCCGCGAACAAGAGGTAGTTTCCACCATTTTTAAGCGACTTGGAGAGCTTTGGGCGAGGATTTTCGAAGGTTTTGACTGAGAATCAATTGGAGGTAAGTCTCTTGGCCTAATTATTCGAGTTCATGGTAGAAATTACATGTAAATTGTGGAAAATTCATCAAAAACGGGTCAAGTTAGGGCTTGGAAAGCTGTGATGTAAAAATAGATTTTGAAAGGGCATTTGAACTCCGATTTTGGTAAAAGTGGTATGTGTAGACTCGTGGCGAGATGAGGAATCCCGTGATGTAAATTTCGTAATTTTTTGAGAAGTAGGCCCGGGGCTCGGGTTTTGCCAACTTCGTGAATTTTGGTGTTTTTCGAGTCTTTTCGATTGGGTTATGTTTCTTTAGCCTATTGTAATGTATTCGTTGTGGTCTTAATCAGATTCGGCGTGCGAAGAGGTTGATTCGAAAGGCAAAGGCATAGCGAACTAGACTTGTGGCCGTCTTGAGGTGAGTAATAGATGTAGATGATGACCTGAGGGTTTGAACCCCCGTGTATATCACATTGTGATGCTATATTGAGGCAAGACACGTACTCTATGACGAGTGCGGGGTCGATTGTGACTGGGAATTTTGACCTAGTCCGTTTCGATTGATGTTCGTACTGTGTTCTTGACTAGAAATTGTTTGGTAATCATCCTACTTGGATTTTATGAATATGTTTGGGGCTTTGTGCCTATCATTTGCATCCTTCAGGGATCCTTATCACTGCTTCCATGATGTTTAGCATATTTCATGATATCAGTCCTGAATTAGACACTGCCTCGAAATGTTTAATAAATAAATAAAGGTTTAAACACTTAGCTCTATAATTCCTAATAATTGAGACCAAAATGAATAATCTGACTGTGCCCGAGTGGCTTGCATACATATATATATCTGGTCTGAGTGTGGATCGGGCTGCACGCCGCAGCGAATGTTACGATGATATTGCGCTTGGGCTGTAGGAGCCCCTCCGGAGTCTGAACCCCCACAGTGAGCGCGGGTACCCAAATGGATCGGGCTGCGCGCCGCAGTGGTCATGTGCATTGCATTGCATTCATGCATTTTATATCTGTTGGTCTTAATTGTCATTGTCTGCTGTTGTTTCATCGTTTAACGTGCTGAATCATTGATTATAGCTTTATATTGTAATATTTCGGGATTTATTACATTCAGCCATTATATATGTTTATTACTCACTGAGTTGGAAGTACTCACTTTACTCCCTGCACCATGTGTGCAGATTCAGGTGCTCCGGAGACTTAGTGGAGCTGTTTGCTGTTTTTCGTGAAGTTATTTTCAGGAGTTGTTGAGGTAGCTGCCTGACGTCCGCAGGACCCGACTCCTCCCCTTCATTTCATTTGTCTTTCCATATCCTAGACTTCTTTATTAATATGGATATATTACTCTGTTACATCTAGAGGCTCTAGACTCGTGACTCCAGATCTATTGGGGAATGTTGGGATATTCGTTATTATTTTCCATACTATTTTATTTAGTTTCGGATTGGAACCTTGATATTTGCTATTTTAATCGTATTATTTGTTAAAGGATTGCGTATTTGGGTTGAGAGTATTTAAATTGGTCGGGCTTGCCTGGCATTAGTGTTGGGCGCCATCACGACCGGGATTGGGGTCGTGACAGTCATGCATGCAAAAATTATGATACTGGTCAATGTGCTCCTAAGTATATTCTTATCCCTGAATTCAACTTTCGTCTTTCGAAACTAAGGAATATCCTTTTAAATTTGTGTGAAAATAAATTTTAGTATGTTTATGTTTTGTAAATATAATAAATAAAGCACAAAGACAAACATCCTAAATATTGGACTATAATTTCTTGCACGCACAACTGTATGTTACACTTTCAAGAGAGATATCAAGATCGACAACAAGAGTTTTGGTTAAGGCAGAGCAACCTAAGCATTAGGAGAAAACATACACAAAAAATATATTGTCGACAAAGAAGTGTTCGTTAAGATACCATCACATTAAATACTTTTAAACTATAATACATAATTATCTAACTAACATTACCAAATTGATCATTTGTGTAAGTTTTAATGATGTCCTTTTATTTTAAATTCATGTATTGTGCTAATGTAATAATATTTTTCGGCATTTAGATGATTGTTGTATTATTATACACAAAATTTTTCTCATTAATTAGTTTTATTGTTCCTTCATATAAATAAATATTTAAATCATCGCATGTCATTATTAACGTGCAACGCACGTTCATAGATACTAGTATAATATAGACATGGGATAACTTATCGCAATTTAAATAATTGGCGAGCATGTATATTCCTTATTAAAAAAATGGCAATCTTTAACAATTAATTAAATGTCCAAATTGCTCATAGAAAATGGAATTTGGTCTTTATCTTAATGAGAAGATTAAAACCCAATCCAAATATTTAATTTGTTGAGTAAACTTAATCTTTCAGTCACTGATCACATTCTTAGCTTGCAGATTCCAATAGGATCAGAACAAACCTAAATAAATCAATAACTTGTTCTAGTTGATGAAAATTGATTGTAAAATGACCTTAAAAATAAAATAAAACAAGTTGTTATTCTATCTCATTTTCCTTTCACTATCAGTTATCCCTCATCATCGGAAAAACTTCATTTTTGATCCCTTTACTGATCAGTAATTTTCTTCAAAAAATAAAGTTGAAAAATACCATATATAAGTGTCTCAAGTTAATGGACTAGCAAACTCCTACGAGTATAAATTAGTATTTTTAAATATGTTAGTTTCTAAATATAGTGGAGTGAAGAATATGATATCTTCACCCTTAATTATAGTTTTTGCGTTCGCGCCTTGAGAACAGAAAAATTTCTGACAACAAACGTCACGCGACGCATCCTTTAGTAATATTATTCGCTTTAAATCTATAGTGCATTATTAAGATCTAAAATTTGCTTCCTGAAAAAAACATCTCATCTTTCTTTACCAATTTGGAATTTGCCTAGATTGTTACAACTTAATATTTCAATTCCTTAATTCCGATATTATTAAATCTAAAGTCAAAATCTGGAGTTTACAATTGCAAATTTTGCTCAATATTCAATCATCTTATCCTATTGGATCCTTCAAATTTTTACGTTGAACAATCCAATTATGACTATTTATTAGTATATTGAACACATACAATCTTATCTGATATGAAGAGAGAAAAAGATTTTGAAAACGAGCTCATCAATTTAGCTAGGTACTCTACATTATTTTTTATTTATTTTAAAAACAATAATAACAACAAAATAGTACAGTGTTGTTGGTTGCTTCATCAATTTAGCTAAGTACTCTACATTATTTCTTGGGTTAAAAAATGATCCAAATAACATGTCATTCAATTTCGAAGTCAAAAAGCCGTGGTCTCAAATATTTAAACGGAAAAGGGCAAATATATTCCTGTACTATCAGAAAAGGTTTAAATAGTCCCTCGTTATACTTTGAGTCCATATATACCCATGTCGTTATACTATTGGTTCAAATGTACCATTTTCCGTTAAGTTTGTCCAAAGTGGACATCTAATCATACGTGACATTGACATTTGATGAGGCGGATGCCACATGGTTTGCCACCTCAGCGCCCCTAATATATTTTGCCCCTCCTTTCTATTTTTTTTCCACCACTAAAATTTCCTTCCCCTCCACCACTATTGCCTTACCATGAATAAAATTGTATTTCAAAATTTAGTCATTTATATATGGATTAGGGGCGCTGAGGTGGCATGCCATGTGGCGACCTCATCAAATATCAGTATCACGTAGGATTGGATGTCCACCTTGGACAAACTTAACAGAAAAAGGATATATTTGAACCAATAGTATTACGGACGGGATATATTTGGACTTAAAGTATAGCGAAGGATATATTCAAACCTTTTCTCATAGTACATGAATATATTTGGCCTTTTGCCGATATTTAAAACCATGCAAATAGTAGTACATAAGTAAAAACAAAATACATGTACGTGATGTCCATAATAAATAAACTGAATAAAGAGACCTTTACAAATTACAAACTTTCAAATTACATTGGAGAAAATTCTCCACCTACACTAAATTTATCTTTCTTTTATGCCCCCTTTTACTTAAACTAAAAATCAACAAATACAAACCATACAAATCTTGAACCAAATTCCCTTTTTTTTTTTCTTTTTTAATTATTTCAAACCCTACAATTATTTTATTGTGGGCTTAATTAAAATAAAAAATGAACAAACACTCCCACCTAACCTTAATCTTATTTTTGTACACATACCTTTTTTGAATCATCATTTCTCTCCTTTTCACCTTTCCATATCTGATGGTGATGCAAATATTTTCCCCATTTCAAGAAACCTATTTGATTCAACATTATTTTTGCTTGTTTTCTGTGCTTCAACATCCTCCAAATCATCTTCTTGTTCCTCAAATTTGCTATTCAAAGAATGATACTCAACTTTCTCTTGGAAAATCTTGATCATAACTAAGTAAAGTGTGACACAAAAAATTGTAATCCCAACTAAATACCAACTAAATTGAATATTTACTAAAGATTTTGCTCTTTCAAGATCTTCATGATTATGGCACCTAACCACTTTGTGACCTTCTTCTAAGTTTATAAAACAACCTTTTGGGATAAATTTAGGTGTCCAAAGCATAAATCCCATAACCATAAGCCAAATTCCTTGAAACATAATGCTATAAGATCTCACAAAACTATTCAAGAAACTTTTAGGAAAAGGAATGGCCAAAAGTGTAGTGGCTAAAGATGCAAAAATAACAATTTGGAGTAGCCAATGGTATTGTCCTTCAACTCCCATATGGTCAGTAGAATGAAGATGGAAAAGAAGAAGTTGTTGACCAAAAGCAATAGCTCCAAGAAATTGTGTGAGCTCATATTTTGCATGGGGTGAAGGTGTAATTTTGTCAAAGATTATGGTGAAAAGTGCATAGACAAAGAAAGTTAGGGATATATTTGAATGTTCAAAATTGTGTAGATGGTTAGAAGGGATAGTTCCATCAAAATCTAGAGGTTGGTGTTTTTTTGGACCAATAAATAGTTCCATAGATATAGAGGCTAAGCAACTACCCATAATCAAGAAAAGTTCTAAGTACCTAATTCTTGGAGTTGGAAACCAAGGCAAAGAAATGTAGGATTTTGGGTGCAAAGCATGTAACCTAATATGGTTAATCAAATGCCAAATACCAAGTAAAAAGAAGCCAAATCCTGGTGCTACATGCCCAACTAAAGTACCCATTTTTTGCTTGTTTTCTTGGTCTAGCAAAAGTTGCAAAAATAGCCCTTTTTAATTCTTCTTGGTTTTGGAGAGTTAGAGGTATGGTAAAGAAGGGGGAAATCTTTGTACAAATTAAGTGGTGTGATGGAAAAGAGAGGGAAATGAAAGGGGGTTATATAAGGGGTAGGTTTGTACAAAAATTAAGAGAATTGTGAAGGTCTAGAGACTTCTATTTGGGGTTAAAAGTTTGAAAATTTTGGACTTCTTTTGGGTGGGGTGGGGTGGGGTGAGGTGGGGGTTGGGGTGGGGGGTTAAGACTTAAGATGGTTTTTTTTTAGGTGGCTTGAGGAATAAGAGTACAATTAAAATTTGGCATTAAGAAGAGTTGACCATTGGCCATGAGGCTGAGGTGGCTATTTTGTTTTCTAGAAGGGCTAGTTTTTTAATGTTCCAGTAATTTAAAAAATACTCACTTTTATCATGTTTCTTCTTCCATTTTCATCCAAGTGCTAGAATTTTTCTTTCTGTCACTATCAGAGATTTATTTTGTGTTTTTATAGCATCTAGTTTTGTTATAAAGATTGGAGCAGTAATTATTAATTGAAAAATTGCTCCAAAGTTTATCTAAGCATTTATGAAAATAATATTAAATGTATGATCTTTCCATGGTTGTGAATATAACCAAATTGTTCAGGATTCATGTGTTTGGTTTTGGGGATGTATTTTTATGATTATCTGAATAAAGTAGTTTAAGCACATAATAAAACACTTATAAAATGGTGTATTCTTTTAACAGTGATTTTAACTATTTTTGTCGGGTTAGAGTTTATACTTACGTTAATTAGTTATAGTCTGAAAGGATAGTGCTACGATGCACCAGACTCGATTATAAATTTACACTACTAGAAAACTGCCTAAAACCGTCTAGAAATACCGAGTGAAATCAGTCGGAAAACTAAATAAAACGATTGATTTTCGAACGACTTTAATACGTCGAAATTAAGTTGGTCGGTAAAAAATAGCGACCGAAGTCGGTCGCAATTTTCGACCATTTTTGGTCGGTAAATTAGTTTTCACAAACGACCCAAAAAGAAAGAATCTGTTGAAAAAATCGACCGAAGTCGGTCGGTATTTTTAGTTATGCAATTAAAAAATGCACCATCTAGGACTCGAACCAAGGTCTGTATTGTGGCAGGATACTATTCTACCACTAGACTATTGGTAAATTTAGGTTTAAGGCTTTCTTTTAATTTATTTGTACTCATCAATTGCATTTTCGCACAAAATTTACCGACCGATTTCGGTCGGGTTTATTAAAAATATAAAATTACCGTCTGAAGTCGGTCGGTTTTTTAAAATGACTAACTGAAATAACCGACCGATTTCGGTTGGTTTCTTAAAATATTAATTTCGTTGGATGCTAAAATAGTTTCTCGCATTTTTGCGCAAAAAAAACGACCGAAGTTGGTCGATTTCGTAAAAAAATAAATAAAAAAACCGACCGACTTCGGTCAGTTGGCCGCGGACGATTTTGGCCGAATTTCTTGTAGTGTTATGATCACATTCTCCATATGGCCACTTATCTCTTTCTTTTCCGAGTTCTGGTTATGAAAAAAGGATTCGAGAAAAAGGGGTAAGTGGTGAATTAATTAAAACGTCTGATTAGTATTTTATTGTGTTTGTGAATAAACAAGACCCAATAACTATTAATGTGAAATTGTTCCAAAGTCCATGTAGGCACTAGGCATTTAGTATGAAAATATATGAAAATATTGAATGTATGTTATTATCTTTCCATGATTGTAATTCATGTGATTCATATCCAAATTGTTCTGGATTCATGTGTTTGTTTTGGGGAAGTATTTTTATTCTAAATGAATAAAGTAACGTTTAAGCACATAATAAAATACTTAGGGGTCATTTGGTTTGAAGATAAGTCATCTTAAGATAAGTTATGTTTGGGTTAATTATCCTGATATTATTTTTTATTGACTGTTTAATATGTTGTATTAATTTTGGGGGTCAATTTTACCGCTTTATCTTGAGAGAACTTATTCTAGAATTAGTAACCAAACAAGGGATAAGACATTACTAAATTTTTATCCCAGAATTATTTTTGCTTATCCATCATACCAACTGACCCCTTATAATATAGTGCATTATTCTATGAGTAATTGTAATTATCTTCACTCCCCCCCCCCCCCCTTCCCCCCTCCTTCAATAATATATATCTAGTTAAATTTGTACTTACATTAATTGGTTATAGTTTAAAAGGATAATTGTGTGGTTCAAGTAATAGATTAAATAAAAGGTCAGATTAATATTTATTGAGTGTGGGGATAAACAAGGATCAATAGCTATTGGCCTGAAATTGTTCCAAAGTCTATATAAATATTTATGAAAACATTGAATGCATGTTTTCATCTTTCCATGATTGTGGTCATAACCAAATTGTTCAGGATTCATGTGTTTGGTTTTGGGAAGTATTTTGATTTTATATACTCCTTCCGTCTCATATTAATAGTTATGGTTATTAAAAATAGTTATCTTAAATTATTTATTATTTTAGAAGTTCAAGACAAAATTAATTATTTTTTCCTTTTTTACCCTTAGTAATAATTATTCTTGAAGATAGAGATAACACATAAATAGAATAAATATTCAATGAAGAGAGATTATATCTTAAGACATAAATAAGGGTAGAATAGTCTAATCCATTTCCTAATTAATTTTTCTTAAGGGGCGTGCAAAAGAGAAACACGACAAATAATATGAGACAGAGAGTATATATATATTACTCAGACTTTTCAAAAATATTAGTGAGTGCACGAGTAATTTATTTTTGAAGGATCTGATACGCACGATAATATTTTTGAAGATTGGGAAGTAAAGGTTATATGTGATCACCACTAGTTAACCTCAAGATTTTATCTAAAATAAGAACATCCTAGTAGTAGACGGACTATTTGATATTCCTTTTCCTTAGTGAAAATACTTTTAAAGAATTTTATATAATTAATGTTTGTCTGATTATTTTCATCATATATTACCTACTAATTCAAGTTACGCACTCAAAGTTCACTATAAATGATTACTAATGTTCGATTGCATTTACGTATCTTCATTTTGTAATAAAATTTTAGCTGTCAATGACTAAAATTAAATTCTTTGACATTATTGACCAGAGAAAGAAGAATATTGCAAAGATTGGAATAAATGTAATCAATACTATAAGCAAAGAGAGACAAAGAGAAGAAAATATATGATGGGAGAAATCTCAATATAGACAAAAAATATTAGATAATTTATTTTTATTTTGGTGACCATATTTAAACGTTTGTATGTGTTGGTAGCGAGAGCTATCAGTTAAGCAAAATAATTAAGGTGCGCACAGACCGCTCTAACAATTGTTATTATAAAATAAAATAAAATAAAATTCTATGGGTGACAGAGAATTATTTCTAAGGAATGACAAATCACAAAAATATTGCCATTTGAAAACCATCTAAAAACAAGTATTATCCTAGAAAGTTTGACTAGTAATAAAACCTGACCTCAACATAAGAAAAAATTGACATTTTTACACTGATTTTTCTATGCTATTTCCAAATATTTTTAACACAAAAATACTTTAAATTGACCTTTTCTTTTTCACTTTAGAAAATTATCACAAAAAATTCGAGAAATGTTGAAATAAATCTGTAGTTTCTCTTATTTGACTTTACCATGAAATCCTCAAAGAGTATTTTGACTAAAAAATTATAAGGGGCAAATTGGTCAAAATGTTTTATTTCAGCGCACGTTTGGAAAGCGCGGTTGCGCCGGCGACGGCGCTATGACTTTGAACATTATCTCTTATTTAAATGTAAACTATTCTAAAAGGACTTATTACTTGATAAATTTCAAATACTATGTTACTTTTATTTGTCAAAAATAAGTTGGAATATTCTTAATTAATTCTGATCATTTTTTATACCTTTTGGCCTTTTCTTTGAAAAAGAATACATCCTCTATTTCTTATAAAACTTCTCCCTCAATATACAAATCTATTCTTCTCTGCCGGTATCCGGTATTTATATCAACCCAATAAATACATGACATATGTCTTTAATATACACTCTTATCACTAAACTATAGTTAACTAATACATATTTTTACCTTAATTTATATCGTAACCAGTGGCAAAATCAGAATTTTTTCCAAGAGTGTTTAGACTTAAAAGAAATTAAAAAAAAAAAAATCCAGCAAAGAGTGTTCAATATATGTTATATACATCTAAATTTAATATTTTACTTATATACACAGTGTAATTTTCGTAATATTTCGACAAAGGGCGGTCAATTGACCATCCTCAGCAAAAGGTGGCTTCGCCCCTGATTGTAACCATAATAATTACTCCTAATATAGTTTGATGTAAATTAAACAACGAGTGCAAGTAAGTTTTTACGGCTCTTTTACTATTTTAGGGGCTAACTTTTTTGAATTTTCCCTTAATCATTATAAATATTTAATAAGCCCCATAGAAATTATAGTTTACCCTCTATAGCTATTTTCAACTTTTATTTACTCTTCTTGTACCAAATCAGCAAATCCCAACTTATCTGCTATCCAGATAATGATCTTATTATTTAATTTAAAAACTATTTTCCCACATCACTTGGCTTGTCCACATTGTTCTTTACTTGCACGTTTCCTCCACATTCTCTTCACTAATTTAATTAGATTTTTTCTTTTTAAAGAATCTGTAAAATATAAAAAAGTAAGTAATAAATTAATGGTAGAGTCCAAATGATAAGGCATACAACAAAAGAAGTCATTTTTTTTTCCTCCCGTCCACATATGAAATTATGAAACAGACAATGCTACCACTAAAATTGTGGTGAATCCATCCATCCTTAACTAGATGTATCGAGTTCGAGTCCTTAGAATAATATTTAGTGAATACTTTCCCCTTTAATTAATGAGCCTTAAACAACTTGGATAATTCGTAACCCCAAAGTGGGTACTTGACACCGGTGAAAAAATAAAAACAATTTCAAGGGTAAGATTATTTGGTATTCCCTCGGTCCACAATAAGTGACCATTTTATCTTTGGCACATCCATTAAGGAAATACGAACTCCTAGAGAAAAAAAAATGTATTTACTAAATTAACCTTAATTAATTGTTACCTTGACACATTGGAATATGTAAATAAGGATAAATTTTGGAAAAATAAAATTAATTCATTATTGATTATGTAAATAGACACTTATTTTAGACCAAAATAAAAAGATAAATTGGTCAGTTACCGGAGGGAGTAATAGACAACATTTAGTTAAATTTTTCTTAAATGACATATACATATATATATATATATATANATGCCAATACATTTAAAAAAATAATGTTCTTAGTTTTATCTCTTCATTTGACAACTTGCAATAAACTAATATATATATATATATATATATATATATATATATGTATATATATATAGTGTTGTGTTGTAGGTGTAGAATCACGGGAAACGAGCAGTTAGCATATACTTTTTGGAGATTGTGTTTTCATTTATATAACATTAATTTGATAACGTGGTGTTTAATTTATTATATAATTTTCCTTTTCAGTCATCTTTTGAAGAAACGCGATAACGTTATTCACGAGTTTAGCTAAAATTGCATTATTATAAATTAAAAAGAAGAACATATTCCCCTCTACAACATTAAGCTTAATTCTTGGAGGCGCAATACTGATCTGTCAAATCAATAATTGAATAAATAAAAACATTGGCAAAAAAAAAAAAGACATTCTTTTTGCGGTTTTCTTGTACTTAATAATTAGCATTTAAGGGAGATTAATAAAACATTTTAAGCACTTACTTTTGATCGGATGAGATTGGAATTTTGAAGATGAAAATTTCAATTTGGATATTCAGTTTTCGAATTAAATAAATGACAATCTAAATCCAATCCAAAAAAGATCGGATGAGATTGGAATTTTTAAGTTCGGTTTTGGATTAATCGGATTGGATATTTCAGATTTTCATTTTGAGCCTATAAGTTTAGATGTTTCTTCTTCTTAAAAAAATGAACATCTAAATAAAGTATTCATGTTAAGTTACCTAAAAAGTTCCTCATTCTCACTGCTTCATCCGTATAAAGTATTCAAGTAATGAAATCATTATCAAGAAAATACAACAAAGACATTAATAAGGCCGATAAAAAGTAGCAATAGTAAAATTATGTCCAAATAGAAAGTATTCTAAAAGTAACCTAGTAATTAGTACCGAATATATGAGATAATATCTAATGGATAGGGTATTGGACTTATTGATATTGGCATATGGATTATGGACTAAATATAAAGTATAAAATTTCGGATTTTCGGATATCAAAAAATCTGAAGTACCAAATCCAATTTCCAATTCGAAATCCAAAAAAAATAAAAATTAAATCCGAAATCCGAAAATCCAAACCAAAAATCTAAAAAATACATAGTTTAGTTTGGATTTCGAGTTTGCCAAACTATGTCCACCCCTAAGTGACAATGTAAATCAAGATTGATGTGCTCAAAGGTGATTACTTTTTATCTAGATGTGTTTTTGAGTGTTAATATAACATCACATTTTTCTAAAATAACATTTTGATGCTAACCTTAAGTCTATGCATGGTGGAGTTAAGGTATTATTATTCTATAATTGCAATAGTAATTTTATGATAATTAAAATGTCATTTTTGTGGCAACATAATAATACAATTACCACTTGATGATATAGATGTGACGTCCATAACGGAGGGCGGGCCACCAGGACGACGAGGGCAGATCAAGCAGGAACGAAAGGCTTCTAGGCTGACAAGATTCTGAAGAAGGGATGCAAATGTCACCTTAGGTGAATCTCACATCGAGAGACTAAAGTGAAGAGTTTTATAATGCATAATATAAGTTCACATGGTACACACGCTTTTGGACTCGATAATAATATAGCCCAGAGACAAAAATCATCTATTGTGCCAAAGCGGACAATACGTGTCATCGACTTCATTCGTGACAATACAATCATGATAGAGAGAAATTATATGATCATAACACAATTAATTATAACACAATTACCCTGTCAGCTGCTGATGTACAAAATAAGTTTTCCAACTTTAAACCTTATGTTCAGCGTTTCTGTTATTTATTAATAAAAATTGATACCTTGAGAGCCAAGTTTGGTACCAGTTGCTTTATTTATAAATAAAATAAATACTGGATAAGCATCTCTTAAATATTAGTTGGACGAATGGTTAAGAACATACGTTTCTTTTTTTGTTTTTTCTTTTTGGTCTAAGAATATATATTTTCACATTATATAAATATATGTCCATTTCCATACTATGTAATCATAGAATTTTAATATCGACTGGATCATGTTATCAAGAATCTCAAACAAAAGATACAGATTCTTTATTTAAGACATGCAATGAAATATTTTTAAGTTAATTATATATTGTTTTAAACAAATTAAGATCAACCTAGGGTCCTAGTGTAGAAAGTATTTCAATATTTAAAAAAAAAATAAAACAAAATTCAACATTTCCAACCTAAACCAGCTTAGGACATCTATTAAGTGCTTTAGACGTTTCCACAATCCACCCTAAACCAGCTTAGGACATTTAATGATCTCTTGCTTGTATGTATATCTGCATGTATATTTAGGTCAGGGGCGGAGCTAGAGTGCTGCTAGCGGTTTAGGCCGATCGAACCCAGTAGCTTCGGTTCAAATCCTATGTTTGTCTTAAAAAATCTATTGAATATGTATAAATTATTAATTTAGAACCCAGTAACTTAAAACAATTAGAATCCTGAACCCATAAGCTTGAAATCCTGGTACCACCTCTTATTTAGGCACAAACACACACAAACACAAATGCCGACATGTATATACACAACCGAAGGAGTGTCGCAAGATGGATGTGAGATCTTCATTTTTAAGCATAGGTCTCGAGTTTGAGTCTCGAAAGTGCTTCATCTTTCAGTGAGCTCTATGTAGCATGAATCTAGATTAATTAGTTGTGTTAGTGGGTTTCAAAACCGGAATTTTGAGAGGAAAAAAAGAAAGTAATATAATTGCATTGGCTAGCCAAAAAATATAAAATACGTATATTATATGTATATAGTACACATATATACAAAAACATACATTTTATTGGCTATTATTTTTGTGTGCGGCTAAAAATACACATTTCTCTATTTTCTATGCTGCCATGTGATCAGGAGGTCATGGGTTTGAGCCGTGGAAACAGCCTCTTGCAGAAATGCAGGGTAAGGTTGCGTACAATAGACCCTTGTGGTCTGGCCCTTCCTCGGACCCCGCGCATAACGAGAGCCTAGTGCACCGGACGGTCATTTTTTTTTTTTAAGGTGTGATATTACAATGATGTCAATCAATGCTGATTAAAATATATTCACCAGCATATTCATCAGCTTAACTTTAAAAATGAAAGAACTTTCTACTAACCTCAACTGTTCTCTGGAAATATAGCACTAATTAAAAGTTGTTAACAACTACTTTAGTGAAATATCCTCTTGAATTTGCACTAACTTGAACTACCATTTGCTTTATACCTTTTCTAGCCTAATTATACTTTTAACATATAGCTAATTTTTTATGTCTAATATTCCTTGTCTAACCATCCCATCTTCTTAAAATTCTCACCTATAAAAATAACACTTGTTAAAAAGGTTATTACTTGCATCATAATATTTAATTTTTTAAAGTTTAAGTTTAGTTTTATTTCCTTTAAATAACTTGTTAGTATTTAAATTATCTTGGGAAAAAGGGAAAAGATAATGGGTGGATCTTGGTTTATCAAGATCCCTTTGATTATTTGCACTGTATAGCCAGAGGCGGAGCCAGTGTTTTGGCTACGAATTCGGCGAATCCAGTAGCTTTGGTTCAAACTCTATATTTGTCTAGAACAATTTATTAATTATTTATAATTGAATAATTTAGAACCCGGTAACTTAAAATGATTAGAATACTGAATTCATAAGCTTGAAATTCTAGCTCCGCCTTATTGTATAGCCATTTTTGTGGTAACTTTTTAAATTATGTCCCGATTAGTTTAGTGGGGGGCTAAATTTCACTTCTTAGAAGTAGTTGGATGATTTTTTCACTTTGCAGACAAATTTCGCCCACTTGGCTATCGATGACAGAATTTAAATAGTGGCCTCAAGAAGGTTATTTGTGCAAATACTCCAACTAAATAACCCGTAAACTTTATGCCCCAAAATCCCTTGTTTTACACTTTAATCCATCAACAAGTTAGGACCGTGCAAAGATAAATGGATCATAATCCATCTTATGAATTCTAACGAAAAACTGGAGAAATTTTGTAAAAATCGTACGGGCTAGTCAGTTTTCGGACTGGTCATTCAAAAATAGCCATGTTTGTAAAGTCATTGAAAAATAGCCACTATTTTGCTGCAACACGAAAAGTTCTAGCATAATATACTGGAGATCGGTGCACCTGTGTATGAACTTCTAGTATATTATGCTGGACCGGTATATTATACTGGAATTCCAGTATATTATGCTGGAGTATTTTCCGGATTTTGAACAGTGTTTTCGTTTAGATTTATCTTTACATGAAAAGTGACTAAATTTCGATTACTTTTGAAACTATGGCTATTTTTGAGTGACCACTTATAAATCTGGCTATTTTTGAATTTCTCCCAGAATTTTGGCCTCTTATTTCAGTTGGGCCTGGACATTTAAAAAGGCCCATAGTACATGAGACCAACTGATCAGCACTCTGTGAACTAGGTCTTTTACAAAGAAAATTCCATGCAGTTTGTCCAACATTACTAGGAGATGTGAGTTGGGTTATGACTTTCTAATTTTGATCTTGTCAAGTTTCTTAGTGGGCATTTGGATATAAGAATTGTAAAATTTCGAAACAAGTGAACAAAATATTTTAAGTAAAAATGGTATTTGATAACTAGAATTGTGTTTGAACATGAATATAATTTTGGGTTGTTTTCGAATTTTTGTGAGTGATCTGAAGTGAAATTTTAAAAAATAGCTTTGTGGAGTTTTTCAAATTTTCGAAAAATTCCGAAATTCATCTTCAAGTGAAAATCGAAAATTCATGGCCAAACACTGATTTCGAAAAAAATGTGAAAAAATTTTCGAAAAAAAGGAATTTTTTTTATGGCCAAACGGGCCCTTAGTTGTGCCCTTTACTTTCAAATCAACAACCACCATAACAACAACTAGAAATTCAAAAAGAAAGCTAGCCTCATTTATTTCATAGTAATGTAAAATATTCAAGGAAAAATTCTTTCTAATTATACTAGTATAAATTAATTAATCCAGATAATCAAAGTGGGGGAAGGAAATCATTATAGTTATTGAGAATTCTAGCGTCTGACAGACATTTTTCAAATAATAAGACTAGTGGAGTGAAACATAATGATTTATGATAGCAGATTGCTTTAATTTGAATTACTACTCTACTAAAGAAATTTGTTCTTTTAATCCCTGAAATATTATAAATTCTTGTTTTGGTCCTTGTAATAATTTGTTAAACACATTTAACATTCACTTAATTGAAATGTGGATTTTTGAACTATTTTGCTTGTGTATTCTCACAAGTTTAACGAACTATTAATTGTTAATCATTAGTTAATTAATCATATATTATGTTAAATATTATTATTACTCCATAGCTGAGCGGTAGCATAAATATCAATAATAATCTAAATGTGATATATTTTCTATGTAAATAGACCACAACACACAATCAATTAATTCAAAGTAAAATATATTTGATGAAATATCGCAAGGACTAATATCAAATATTTTACAAATAATTAAGGGATCAAAAGTGCTAGATATTCCCACTATTTTTTGTTCCCATTTTAGTCTCTATTTTTTGTCCTTTTTCTTTTTGTGTGTAGTAGTTGGAAGTATAGTGGTAAATTTTTTAAACTTTAGCCAAAAATAATAATTAATAATTAGAAACAAAAAAGACCAAACAGCCTTTTAGTAGTTCATCAGAATTATTTTTGGCTTTGACCGGTAAAATTGCTGCCGTGTGACCAAGAGTTCATGGGTTCGAGCCGTGCTTACAGCTTCTTGCAGAAATGTAGGGTGAGGTTGCGTGTAATAGACGATCCTTGCGGTCCGATCCTTCCCCGGACCCCGCGCATAATGGGAGCTTAGTGCACCGGCCGGCGGCTGCCCCTCATCTATAAATAGAAAGTTCATAACCTAGAAAACTTCATGCATGTTTAATTATTCATAACTACCAAGTAACCCAAAAAATCTACTTCCATGCCTAGACTTCTTCAGTTCTTCACTATCTCCATTCTTCTTTTTCTCGTAGTTTTTTTGGCCATTGGAGAAGATAATGAATACGTGTTCGAAAAATCTATAAATAGAAAGTCCAACAGTCTAAAAAGAGAAAAACTCAGTCATTTCAGATTCTATTGGCATGACATCTTAAGTGGCTCGAAACCAACCTCTATTATGATCGTACCACCACCCACAACCACCATCCTTACAGGCTTCGGCCTAATAAACATGATGGATAATGCCCTAACCCTAGGACCAAAATTGAGTTCCAAAATTGTTGGAAGAGCACAAGGGTTGTATGGTTCAGCTTCACAAAGTGAATTAAGTATATTAATGGTCATGAATTTTGTGTTTATTGAAGGGAAATATAATGGTAGCACGTTAGCCGTGCTCGGCCGGAACTCGGCGTTCGAGACGGTGAGAGAGATGCCGGTGATTGGTGGCAGTGGGCTTTTCCGATTTGCTAGAGGATATGTTCAGGCAAGGACTAAGTCAGTGGATTTGAAAACTAAGGATGCTACAGTTCAGTATGATGCTTATGTATTACACTATTAAGCTTGAATTATATTTATATTTTTATCTTATGTTAAGTTTATTTAATTAAGTTGTATAATTTTCTTATGTTGGCTGCCAATTAACATTAAATAATTATGTCGCGACCACATAATCTTTTGATGAGTGTTCAAATTCCACCAAAGGCAATGTTAGATGATTCTCTGCTATCAGTCTAAGTTTTGATGAACAGAGTTATATATTGAGTGTATATGCTTGTGAAAACTAAGAAGTAGCTAGTACTCGCTGAATTAGTCCAGGTGCGCGCAAGTTGTCGAAGACCTATATTGTTTTAATAAAAGTTTTATTTTAATATCTACATGTTTTATTTTCTTGATCCTCTTACATTTTCAGTACTGTTGGAGCTTTTGAAGTTAAAAGTTGCTTGTATAGATGAAGATAAAAGAAAATAGTCACTAAGAAGAGCTTTCGAAAAAGAAAGATGAAAATGCTTAAGAAAGTAATATAATTCCATTCATCAAGTTCAAGAGAGTGAGGACTTTTTTTTATATACAAAAACTAAGGGTGATTTTTAAAAATAGCCAGATTTACAACTGGTCGTTCAAAAATAGCCCAATTTCAAAAGTAATCGAAATTTAGCCACTTTTTATGTAAAGATAAATCTGAGCGAAAACACTGTTCAAAACCCAGAAAATACTCCAGTATATTATGCTGGAGTTCCAGCATAAGTATACTTGAACTCCAGCATATTATACTGGAGTTCCAGGATATATGCTGGAACTCTAGCATAATATGATGGAGTTCCAGCATAAATACACTAGAACTCCAGTATAATATACTGGAGTTCCAGCAAGTATAATGGTCCAGTATAATATACAGGAGTTTGGAGCACCAGTGCTCCAGTCTCCAGTATATTATATTGGAGCCAGCAAAGTATACCGGTCCAGCATAATATGCTGGAGTTCATACACAAGTGCACCGAAACTCCGGTATATTATGCTGGACCGGTCTCTATTGCAGTAAAACGGTGGCTATTTTTCATTGACTTGGCAAACACTGGCTATTTTTGATTGACCAGTCCGAAAACTGGCTATACCGTGAAATTTTGGCAAAAACTAAGGTTTAAGTAAAATAAATTTTTTATGTTATAAAAATAACTAGAATATATATATATTGTCAAAATAAAATCTTTTATGCTATAGTTTAACTAGTTATAAGGTACTAATCACGTACAAGTCCGTGTGCAATGTGCTAATTAACTTGAAACCAAGGGTAATTTAGGTTGTATTTACGGTACATATGTTGCGGCCAAATGCACAGATAAGTATATGCGGTCGTCAAATAATAAAGTGACTAAAAGTCGGATGTCGAACCCACGAGGACTTGTGATTAACTATTAACTAAATTAGACTATCCTAATTGTCTAAATAAGAATTAAACCTAGAAATATTTGATTCTAAACTAATTAAATAAAGAAATATAAATAATGAACTTTGAACAGAGGAAGAGCAGATTTTTATGATATCAATGTAATGAAAACGAACTAGGGTTATGGGCTATCTAACATTCCTATTGTATTCTTCAATTGAATTGACTAACTAATTTATCTAGTTTATTGGTTAACAGGGTTAATATCGCTTATAAGAATCTGTCGAGTTCTTATTCACCTATTCAAGCTAACCTAACTCCTATATCTCTAAGGAATTAGAACTAACAAAAACGCATTTATAATTCCTGTAAATCAACCAAGCAAGGCAATTAGGTATATGTCTATCCTAACCGCGAATCCGTTCTCCGATGCCCAGGTTCAAAAACTTGCTCTACTCAATCCTATATGCAATCTAGAATTTCCACTTTCGAGTTCAATTCAAGATTCGTAGATAATATTCAATTGGTGATCAAGCAACAAATAATTAAGTGTAGGATTAAATAAATAAACCAATATGATAAACTAAGAAATCAAAATCAATATCCGAATAACAATAGTCATAAAAGAACCACAACCCAAGAACATGAAGTTTAGCTCCACATAGACATGGTATCCAAACAACAAATCATACAAAGAAACATAAAAATTACTAAGTTTTTTGGAAGAAAGATAGAACTTGATGAATTCCGGCCCCCACGGCGGCGCTGTGCTTGTGTTTTCCTCTAATAAACGTCCCCCCATCAAAATAGGTTTAGGTTGGTTTTTATATGAGTTGGGGGCGTCTTGGGGTCAAAATAACCGAGTCCTAGTCGAAAAAGGCCACTTTCCTGTCTTGAGCATCCAGGGCAGCGTGGGGCGCTGGCCCTGGCGCTCTAAAATTTCTGCTACTGTAAATTTGCCACAGCCAGCGCCTGGCTGTGGCCCTCAAATTTCACTTTTTGCTTTTTCTTCTCAATTTCGCTCCAATTTCCATCATTTCGTCCCAAATTGCATCCGAATGATTCCTACACATAGAAATACCACAAATGAGCACAAATCATTATATTATACATCCGAAATCTACGAGACATGAGCACAATGTGAGACAATATACATCAAAATATGCATACATTAAGCCAAACATCAACACCCCACACTTAAACGTTGCTCGTCCTCGAGCCAACCAACAAATAACTATATCTTTGAGCACTCTACACCAATGACCATGGTTGATAGCAACAATTAAACTCTAGCATATGCAATCACATACTCTTCCCTTTGCTTATGCTATTCTTCAAAAATATTCAAACAAAGATAATATGCTCACAACAATCCTAGCCTCAAAACCCGACTCAATGTCCAATGCACTCATGGCTTGAACACCCAACATCCTAGAGAAGTTTAATAATGTTACTTATCCCTCGTGAACCATGTGCCTTCACAACAATAGCAAAGAGAGTAAGTTGAATCCACACATTCGAATCTCATGATCAAATACAGTTTAAGGACTCACTTGTATATAAAAAGAAATCTCTCACTCTCACAAAGAAGTCACATGCATGCAATTGGTACCATAGGCTTGCCCTTAATGTAAATCTCTACAAATATAGGCTCACTCAATCTAAAATCAATTAGAATTTTTTTCATGGTTGTAATGTGGGCTAAGGGACGAGTAGGATATATTTAAGAGTAGTGGCCCACCCTCCTAAGCACTTTAACACATCACAAAATAAGTTTTAAGCGCAAATTCTTCAATACACTTTAATTTCACAATTAAAATCACCCCAAGCAATGTTCCCTCTTTCTTTAAGCACTATCGTCATTTACACTCCACTAGCAAAAAGAAGATATTTATTCATCTATATTTTTTTTTCCATTTTTTTCAACTATTTTTTTCACTTTTGCACTTTCTACTAGTGGCATATTCTTTTACAAAACAAGTGCACCTTTCTTCCTTTCATTGGTTCCACTCGAAATCCGCCCCGCATTTAGTCCTTCTTACTTCTTTTAGAGCTCATTTTACAATTAAAGTGCTTTAAGAGGTACAAGGATCAAAACAATATCAATTAAGAACAAAAAGGGTATAGGCTTGTAATGTGGGTGCCAAATAAAAGTTTATAGGCTAAAAAGGGTTTACTAGGGATTTTTTTTTTTTTTTATGATAAGCACTAAGCTCAAAAAGATCAAAGAAGCCCTAAAATCATTTTTCAAACCGAGCATCACCTAAAATTTCGCTTCAACTCATATACGGGGCAAGTTCTAGACACAAGTACAATACATGGACTACATAAAAATCTCACCACACATGGCACATGACTCACTAAGGACGGTCCCATTCCGACTCTCAAACAATGCAAGTATTCACGTAGCCGCAAGATATCAAGCATTTAGCACAAAGTGAACAATGGTCAGGAAAACGAGAAATAGGCGTCACAAAATATGCTATCCAACTAAGCAAGACATCAACAATAATTTCAAATCATAGTGAAGATACTACACATGCCAAAGCCTAAATATGCTACTATCAAACAAGTCAAGGGCATCTAGGTTTATCATTCTTCCTCCTTTTATTCCCTAAATTCCTAATCTACTCTAAAAGGAAAAAAGCTACCCGGTTCAAACTACATCCCATGGAAAAGAACCGAGGTACAAAGAAAAACCATAGGGGATTATTACTACCTAAAGAAAGCTAAAAGACGTACTTTTGAACTTTTTCTATTTTCTAGTTTTTTTGTTTATTTTTTGTTAGACTTTAATCCCCAAAAAAACTGTCTTGGAGATCCATCGTCGGAAAAGTCTAAATTTTTCAAAAAATATAATAAAATAAAAAGATTTATCTATTTTTTAAACTTTTTTTTTAAAATTAAGCTACTAAAACTACAACTATACTACACCATTAATTCTACTAACTATGCATTAAAAAAAAAGCTAGCTAACAATAAAACGATAAAAAAAAAAATAACAATATACTAATATAATACTATACAAAGTACAGAGAATCCTCCACCTCACACTTGAAAGAGTGCAGTGTCCCAATGCACAAATAAAGCGAAAATAACAAGGATGGACAAGAAACTCCCTGAAAGGCCAAAAGCCAAAGCAATAGCAGCTGACGGGGTACTCAGACTTCTCCCAAGGATGGTCCTTTATACGTGTGTCACGACCCCAACCCCGGTCGTGATGGCGCCCAACACAGTGCTAGGCAAGCCCGACCAACTCAACATTCTCAATCCCTCATTTAAAGTTCATTACCAATTAACAGGATTTAAATACCAAATTAACATAATTATAATTCTGTAACGGTAGATAAAATGTGCGGAAATCAAGAAATATCACTACAAAGCCCACCGATCTGGTGTCACGAGTCAAGAGCCTCTAATACAAGTCTGGGAAAACAGCCTAACAAAAGATAGTCTAAAATGCTGAAAGTAAAGAGGATAGAGGGAGAAATCGGGTCTGCGAACGCCAAGCAGCTACCTCGATGACTCCGGTGAGATCTGAATAGCAGCAATAGCTCAATCTACGCCTCCGGAATACCTGTATCTGCACGCATGGTGCAGGGAGTAAAGTGAGTACTCCGACTCAGTGAGTAATAGCAATAAATAATGACTGACGGAAAGAAATCTCGTAAAAAGCACTAAGCAGTTCTATATCAAAGCAGTAAGGACATTTAAACAGCAACTGAATGAAGAAACCAGGTAAAATCCTTTAAGCCAGTACTCCACTCATTTACTCCTCACGATAACCGAAATTATAATTATACCGCTGCGGCGTGCAGCCCGATCCATATATATATATATATATATATATATATATATATATATATATATATATATATATATATATATATACTAATACTACTGCGGCGTGCAGCCCGATCCAATAATAATAGTTGAGTGCTCACTGGGGGTGTGCAGACTCCGGAGGGGCTCCTTCAGCCCAAGCGCTATACTACTGCGCGTGCAGTCCGATCCATATAAATATACTGCTGCGGCGTGCAGCCCGATCCAATAATATACTGCTGCGGCGTGCATCCCGATCCGTATAAATATATATACTGCTGCGGCGTGCAGCCCGATCCAATACATATCAAATACCCTCACAATGGGGTTCTCAACCCCTCTCAGTCAATATAAACTTAGCCCCTCGGGCATACTAAGATAGGATAGGGACTCCAGCCCACATGTTACTCTCATTTTTGGTTTAGCTATTTAGAGCCAGTTCGTATTTTATTAAGCGGTTAGAAACATGACTGATGGTATGATTTTTATCGAGTAAAGTGAGGTTGATCAGTGCAAATACCCCTAAGGGTTCTACAGGTCGGCACAAGGCCCCAAACCTGGCAACTAGCCCAAACTAACATTATATTAATTAAGTCTCAGTCAATATACAATAGAATCAGCAATCGGGATGGACCAAGTCCAAATCCCCAGCAGTAATGGACTCCACGCTCATCATGCGGCGTGTGTCTCACCTCAACATAGCATTACGTTGTGCAAATCCGGGGTTTCAAACCCCCAGGACATCATTTATAACCATTACTCACCTCAAGCTGGCCAAAGTCCTAGCTCGCTATGCCCTTGCCTCGCAAATCAACCTCCTCGCGCGTCGAATCTTGCCAAAACCACAACGAATACGTTACAATAGGCTAAGGGAATATAACCCAATCGAAAAGACTCGAAAAACATCGAAATTCACGAAGTTGGCAAAACTCGAGCCCAGGGCCCACTTCTCGAAAAATCAGAAAATTCACATCACCGGATTCCTTATCTCGCCACAAGTCTATACATATCAAATTTACCAAAATCCGAGCTCAAATGCTCCCTCAAACCCCAAATTTTCATTCAAAAAGTCAAGCCCTAATTCTCCCTTTTTAATCAAATTTTCATGAATTTAGGTGTCGAATCCACAATTAAACGATGTTCCTAGGCCATAAGACTCACCTCCAATCCATCCCAGTCGAAAACCTCTTTAATCCTCGTCAAAAAGCTCTCAAGGTTGATCAAAAATGATGGAAATGGACTAAGCTTCGCGGAGGAAATGTTTAATAAAACCCTTCTGCCCAGCTCTAATTTACTCTATGCGAACGCGGTCCAACCCCCGCGTTCGCGATGAACAAAATCTCAATAACCCAAATTTCCCCTATGCGAACGCGGTGACCAACCCGCGAACGCGGACCTTCAGCTGGCTCTGCTACGCGAACACGTCCCCTAGACCGCGAACGCGAAGAACAAATGACAAGGGTCCTAAATCCCTCTTATGCGAACGCGATGCAAGCCCCGCGAACGCAATGCTCCAGGTCTCGAACCTACGCGATCGCACCTCCCTGACCGCGAACGCGTAAAGCAAAATCTCAGACACCTAAAACCTTCTATGCGATCGCGAGAGCCCTCCGCGATCGCGTAGAACAAAATCACCCTGCACTGCTGCTGCATTTATCTGCTGCAATTCTAAGTCCAAATCTTCCCGTTTAGCCATCCGAAATCATCCCGAGGCCCCCGGGGCCTCAACCAAAAGCACCAACATATCCCAAAACATCACACAAACTTGTTCCAATCATCAAAACACCTCAAACAACACCAAAATCATCAATTCTCATCGGATTCAAGCCTAAGTTCTTCCAAAACTTCCGAAACACGCATTCGATCAAAAACCCAACCAAATCACCTCCGAATCACCTGAAATTTTGCACACACATCCCAAATCACCTAATGAAGCTACTGCAACTCTCAGAATTCCATTCTGACCCTCGGATCAAAATCTCACCTATCAACCGGATATCGCCAAAATGCTAACTTTGCCAATTCAAGCCTAATTCTACACCGGACCTCCAAAATCACTTCCGATCATACTCCTAAGTCACAAATCATCCCTCGGAGCTAACCGAATCACCGGAAATCACATCCGACCCTTCTAACTCATAAATCAACATCCATTTGACTTTTCCAAACCAAACCTTCCTTAAAGAGACTAAGTGTCTCATTTCCTACCAAAACCAATCCAATTCGACTCTAACACACCAAATGCCGATAATGAAACATGAATAAGCATAAAATAGGGGAAACGGGGTGGTAACACATGGGACGACGGATCGGATCGTCACAACGGGTACCTCACACTAGTTCCAACCATCTGGCTCGCTTTTGCGCATCTTATGGCCTTGCTTTCTATACTCATAATCCTCCAACATAAAACAACACTACAAAAATAATACAATAAGAAAAAAAATAAAACTAAAAGAAAGCAGTAAAGTTGGGCTGCCTCCCAACAAGCGCCTAATTTAACGTCGCGGCACGACATAAACCATTTTATGCCTCCATCACGAACTTATGAATTGAGCCCCTAATTTGGTTTCAAGTTTTCTGCTATGCTCTTTTGGTGGGGCTACAAAGATAACCAGGCCAAGTAATAAATTTTTCACCCTGTACTTCTCGGCCTTCAAATGAGGAATGTAATTTTTGCTTTTTGGCACAAAAAATTCAAGAATGTAGGGACTCTCATCCTCACCCTTTGAATCCCCATAGGGTCAAATGGTTCGATTACTATCTTACTATCTAAACACAATGTGAAAAAATAAATCGAATGAGGTCTAATGCGCCCTAACTCATGAATTGTACTGCTATTTACATCCCCATTTATACACACACTCAATTCTCCAAAAGTAATGTTATCTACTCCCTCACATGACTCTAAAGCACTCTTCTCAACATTGACATTCTCAAGAAAAACATGGTCTAATGATTGGTATTATCGTTTTAGCTCCTCAATTTGGTCTAGAAGATTTTTTTCAGCTTCACACAACTCATCATTAAATTGTTGGACATTACACGCATCAACTTTTGCACTCAAATCTGCATCCAAGCTATACACAGCCAAGCCAAAATTATCAATTTTATGTGCAAGCTCATCTCTCTCCTTAGACCAATCATTCACCAATGTTGTTAGTAAACAACGTCGTTCCGCAGATTCTCCTAATCGAGAATATCCGTCTCAATACCAACCCTTACTCCCATATTCAAATTCAGATCTCCAAGAGGTCAGGCCATGACAAGCCCAAAAATACGGGCCATAAAAGTCTTCTGTCAACCAAGCGCCTTCTTCAATAAACCTCCGAATATTTCATCCCCATATGTCATGCTGAGAGAACTAGAAACACACTAAGATAAAAATCAAATAGCTATAAAAATAAAATATTTACAAAAAGAGAAGGAAAAAGAACTTGTAAAGATAAAAGTAAAAGTCTAATCTAGAAAAATAGTTAATTTCTAAGTCCCCGGCAACGGCACCAAAAACTTGTTGCGGCCAAACGCACACGCAAGTATACGCGGTCGTCAAGCAATAAAGTGACTAAAAGTCGGATGTCGAACCCACGAGGACTTGTGATTAACTATCAACTGAATTAGACTATCCTCATTATCTAAATAAGAATTAAACCTAGAAATATTTGATTCTAAACTAATTAAATAAAGAAATATAAATAATGAACTTTGAATAGAGGAAGAGCAGATTTTTATGATATCATTGTAATGAAAACGAACTAGGGTTATGGGCTATCTAACATTCCTATTGTATTCTTCAATTGAGTTGACTAACTAATTTATCTAATTTATTGGTTAACAGGGTTAATATTGCTCATAAAAATCTGTCGAGTTCTTACTCACCTATTCAAGCTAACCTAACTCCTATACCTCTATGAAATTAGAACTAACAAGAACACATTTATAATTCTTGTAAATCAACCAAGCAAGGCAATTAGGTATATGTTTATCCTAATTGCGAATCCGTTCCCCGATGCCCAAGTTCAAGAACTTGCTCTACTCAATCCTATATGCAATCTAGAATTCCCACTTTCGAGTTCAATTCAAGATTCGTAGATAGTATTCAATTGGTAATCAAGCAACCAAATAATTAAGTGTAGGATTAAATAAATAAACCAATATGATAAACTAAGAAATCAAAATCAATATCCGAATAACAATAGTCATGAAAGAACCACAACCCAAGAACGTGAAGTTTAGCTCCACATAGACATGGTAGCCAAACAACAAATCATACAAAGAAACATAAAAATTACTAAGTTTTTTGGAAGAAAGATGGAACTTGATGAATTCCGGCCCCCACGGCGGCTTTGTACTTGTGTTTTCCTCTAAAAACGTCCCCCTCCCCCCCTTCAAAATAGGCTTAGGTTAGCTTTTATATGAGTTGGGGGCGTCTTGGGGTCAAAATAACCGAGTCCTAGTCGAAAAAGACCACTTTCCCGTCTTGAGCGTCCAGGGCAGCGTGGGGCGCTGGCCCTGGCGCTCAAAAATTTCAGCTATTGTAAATTGCGCCACAGCCAGAGCCCCACGCTAGCTGTGGCATAAATTTTAGCGGATATGGTGTAGTTTACTGGTCAATGAAGTAAATATAAATTTTAAAGATTGTGGTTCAAATCCTAATAAAGATAAAAGACGAGATAAATTTTTTTTTTCCATTTGCCTAAGTATCGATAAACAAAATTATTCAATTTCTATACTGGCGGATGATCGAATTTTAATAGAGCTAATAAAAATTGCATTGCAAACGAAGAAAAGCAACCTAATACCACGTATAATATCTTTGTTTGGAAAAAACATGAAGGAAAAAGAAAAAGAAAAAAGAAACTTACCTCTTATAGATGCTTCAAGTGTTAGATTGTACAAGCAATTGTGAGCGTCAATCTAGGAGTTATTATGGGAATAAAAGAGTTTAACTTATATATATTGATGTTATATACGGATTTACGTACATTATTAGTAGAATTTAACATGTTATAGCAGATATTTACTTTTTTTTTTTACCAAGTTATCTATTTAATATATTCAGTGTAATTCTAAGTGGAGTCTGGGGAGGATAGTGTGTACACAGATTTTATTCCGATCTTATTCCTACCTTATAACAATAGCGAATATTTCTGATAGTCCCCCGACTCAATAAAGTATTTGACTTGATATAAACAGTTATATTAATTATTGTAGATCAAATTAACCCTATGATGGTTAAAGATTGCTTATAGCTGATTAGGTAGGAGTGTCCCAAGTTCTTCATTTATATATTCAAGATAGACCTCCTATATTTTTTTTTAAAGTTTCTTTTCCTTTCCCTTCAATAGGGAGAGTAACTTTATCAACTAACTTCATCACATAATAACTTGCCGAAGAGCTTACGATATCTTCAATAAAACAATGAAAATCTGACAACTTAGAATTTCCAACAAGAAAACATAACATCTATATATACTTTTGCAAATTTTCCTACTAGTATATATGGTGGAAACAAAGGATTTTCTAGCACAAAGATATATGATCTTTAATTATATAAACCCTTCATTTCCCACCTCTATTCTATCTCACAATCGTTTATATTTCCTCTTCTCTAGTTCTCATAGCATTCACCAAGGTAATCTTGTTCGCTCCTGAATTTTGCGACGAGTTTAGCTACTACCTTAATAAATTCATTCAATAACTTTCACAACAATAGAAATTTGATCGATATTTTGTGCGCACGTGAATTAAAGAAACATGGCAAAGTTGGTGGGGCATGTAGCAACAGGTCTTGGTTTCTTTTTAATAGGTATTTGGCATTTATTCAACCATATTAAACTACATGCTTTGCACCCAAATGGCTACACTTCTTTTCTATGGTTCCCAACTCCAAAAATAAGGCATTTAGAGCTTTTCTTGATTCTAATTTTCACCTTAATTTTCTTATTAAGGGAACTTTTTAGTGGCCATCATATTCTAAATTCAGATGGAAGCATCCCTTCTAACCATCTCCACTATCTTGAACATTCATGTATTTCCTTATCTTTATTTATTTATTCATTTTTCTCCTTAATAATTGACAAAATTACCCCTTCAATCCAAGCACAAAATGGGATCACAAATTTTCTTGCATCTATTGCTTTTGGTCAAGAACTTCTTCTTTTTCATCTTCACTCAACTGACCATAATGGTGTTGAAGGACAATATCATTGGCTTTTACAAATAGCCATTTTTGTTTCTTTAGCCACTACCCTTTTGGCCATTCCTTTTCCTAATAATTTCTTGAACAATGTTGTGAGATCTTATAGCATTATGTTTCAAGGAATTTGGCTTATGGTCATTGGTGTTATGCTTTGGACACCAAAATTTATCCCTAAAGGTTGTTATATAAAGTTAGAAGAAGGGTATCAAGTTGTTAGATGTCATGACCATAAATCTCTTGAAAGAGCAAAAGCATTAGTAAATATAGAATTTAGTTGGTATATAATTGGAACCACTACTTTTGTAGTCTCTTTTTACTTGGTTATTATCAAGATTTTCACAAAAAAAGTTGAGTACCAATCCTTAACAAATAATTACGATGACCAAGAAGAGGACTTAGAGGATGTTGAAATTCAGAAGAGAAATGATGGTGAACTGAAGAAGTTTGTTGAAATGGGAAAAATCATATGTAAGAAGTGAGGAGTTAATTATAAAAGCAAAGCATGGGAATATATGTACAAAAAGGGAAAAAAATTGTTTGGTGGGGGTTGTATATATATATTTTTTTAATTATGTTCATAAAATAGGATACTTGTTTAATGGAAGAGGAAAAAGAAAAAGAAAGTAGGAACTGGTTCAAAATATTATTTTATTGTTGGCTTTTAATTAGGGAGAGAAAGACAAAAGTTATGTTTGTATATATGTATATATATATGATATATTTATTCTTTTATTTTTGGCTGATTTCCTATCTCTTTTTTTTTTTTGAATTTTCTGTCTCAACTAGTTTAAATTCGCGTTACATAGGGCCAGTTAAAGAGGAGCGCTCTCTTTCAAAAATTTCCTTTTTTCCCGGGATTCAAACTGAAGACTGCCAATTAACAATGACGGAATTCTATTCATCTCACCACATCCCGTGAAGGGTTAAAACCTATAGCGAAATCCTTGCCTTAGAAGTGATAAACTGATTGAGTGTAGAAATTGAATGGAAAGATTTGAGAAAATTTTCTGTACTGATGTAATTCTCTGTGTACAGTGCATGTGTACACAGCTAAAAGGGAATCCAAGAAATAACCACCAGTCCATGTGTCACCATCCTATTTGTGTATCTATAACTAACATAATAAAATAAATACAGAATTATGTATAAGAGCTGTACAAGATGCTTCTTCTAGAACCTTCAATATTGAGAAAGGAATGATTGCCGTTCCTAATATTTTCTATCAATTTAAAATTATTATATATGCCCTTAAAACACAAATACAGAAGGTCTATTGTGCATGCATGAAACTGGAAATGAAAAAGAGAAGCTAAAAGTCGTTATACGAACTACATAATAACTGAAAACATTGAGGGTAATATATATGAAGGGAAAGTAATAAAGATTTATTGCAGTAAGTAGAAGATGTTATGAAGAATGTATAAGAAACTAATAATGAATGAAGTTGAAGGAAATACTATATCGGACTTTAACCTTGCTTAAACTAGGTTAAATTAAAGTTTATAATAATTAAGTGAAAAAATGGTAGTAGCTGCTAAAGTTATAACTCAGATGTAATAAGTACATTATAAATGTAACGTGATGTGTAAGCTACTTATCATTCTATTTTCTTTACTTATAAGTATATTATAATTTAAAATCTTATATTATACAGTCAACCATTGTCGTAAGTTATCTTAACGTGATGCTGTTATTGCGTATTGTCAATGCATAAGAAATAAACTTTTAACATACCCGAGAGAATGCAACAATTTGGCTAGATACCATGGAATAAATCTAACTCGAATCATGTTAAATAAAATTGGATCAAAATCAAGATCCTTAAATAAAAAATAATTAACTTAGTATATATACATGTCTATTAATATTGATCAAAAATAAAAAATTACATGAAGGGGTGAGTATATATGAGAGCTGGACATGCATATCTTTATTTATTTATAATATTTATTTTTGCGCATATATAATAAATATACAACACAACCCTAGCAACACTGTTTTATTCCTTTCTCTTATTTTCCAACATTAAATCCCTTCTTGTCTTTTAGCTTTCAATATTTCATAGAGAAAACAATTTCTCCATTTCAACAAACTTCTTATCAATTTGGCTCTTTTCTTGAGCTTCAACATCTTCTAAACCTTTTTCATCCTCAAACTTGCTTGCTAAAAATTGGTAGTCAATTTTCTCTGGATAAATATTCTTGATCAGAACCAAATAAATTGAGATTACAAAAATAGTAACCCCAACCAAATACCAACTAAATTCTATATTTATCAATGATTTTGCTCTTTCAAGGGCTTCAATATTATGACATGTAACAACTTCATGACCATCATCTGATTTTAAAACACAACCTTTTGGTATAAACTCTGGGGTCCAAATCATAATTCCTGTGACCATAAACCAAATTCCTTGAAATATAATACTATAAGATCTCACAAAACTATTCAAGAAACTATTAGGAAAAGGAATTCCCAAAAGTGTAGTGACTAAAGTCACAAAAATAATTATTTGGAGAAGCCAATGATATTGTCCTTCAACACCCATATGGTCAGTTGAGTGAAGATGGAAGAGAAGAAATTCTTGGCCAAAAGCAATGGATGCAAGAAATTGTGTAAGTCCATATTGGATTTGGGGTGAAAGTGTAACATTGTCAAAGATGATGGAGAAAAGTGCATATACAAAGAAAGTTAGGGATATGTTTGAATGTTCAAAACTTCTAAGATGATTAGATGGAATAGTTCCATCAATATCTAGAGGTTGGTGTTTTTCTGGACCAATAAAAAGTTCCATAGATATTGAAATAATTGTACCAAATATAATCAAGAAAAGCTCTAAATACCTTATTTTTGGAGTTGGAAACCATGAAAGTGAAGTGTAGGATTTTGGGTGCAAAGCATGTAGTTTAATATGGTTAAGCAAATGCCAAATACCAATAAAAAAGAAACCAAGACCTGGTGCTACATGCCCTACTAAAGAGCCCATTTTTTTTTCTGTTTTTTAGGGGTTGTAAAAAGCTTATTTTTGGTTCTTATTTGTAGGAAAAAATAGATTGGGGAAGAGTGGATATATATATATATATATATATATATATATATATATATATATAATGGCGAGGAGAATGGTGAAATAAGATAGAGATCCTTATTCATATGATAGCTCAATAGGTATGGGAAGTACTAGTGAAGCTAGGAAGTTTTTCAAGGGTATTCAAATTTGAAAAAAAGTGACAAAAAATTTCCGACAAAGGGTATTCAATATGTTTTATATACCTCTAAAACGTAATATTTTATCTATATACACAGTGTAATTTTTGACGAAGGGTGGTCAGTTGACCACCCTTGTGACCATGCGGCTTCACCACTGATGGGAAGGCTGTAAACTATAAAATAACGTGTTATAATCAGTGGTGGAACCAAGATTTTAATTAAGAGGAAGTAGACTTATGTACGAAGCCAAGAGATGTTAATATATAATATATGTACATATAACAAAAATTATCTAGCTATACAGTGTAATTTTATATGAAAGAGTGTCGGTTCTTGAATACATGTGACTCCGCTACTGGTTACAGTATGACAATATACGAACTATTTTCACAATCAATTTTCTCTAAAAGAAAATGGTAAGCAATTGCTTCCCCGATTTTCCTATGTATATAAGTGGGTAACTTCAAAAATTAAAAAATAATAATAATTTGTATAGAGTCAGTAAAATGAGCTAACGTTGTTGATCATTCACCTCTTCTCTTTTTTGCTTTTAGCACTTGATCAATACTACATAGTATATAAAATATCTCGAATCTTACTAGAACTCAAAAAGGTATTAGTAGCAGTAGTAATAATAGTATTATCATTTTCAAAATTAATGTTCGGTGTGTGTCAGATCCTTCAAGAATAGTATATTTTTGAAGAAGCCGACACGAATACAAACATAAATTATCACTACCATTTTGTCATGTATTCATCATCATATATGAGAAGATTCATACAGTTATATTCTTGGTGTGCCCATAATTCCAGTAGGTTCCAAATTTAAAATGTCATCTTTCTTTTGTGTATACTCCAAAGCTAGCTATATTGTCGTGTGTTCTAGCTAGGAAGTTTCATCAAATCTACGTTTTTTGCGTGTTTCTCTTTTTAAAATATTTATTTCACCTCGCACCCCTCATATTTTCACAATTTCGGTTTTCCATTCGTATGATTTAAATTTCTAAAAGATCGCTTTATCATTCATGATATTTTATTTTATTTAAAACCACTAAATTGAGATATATTCTTATATATTAGGTTATGGTATAGTGGGGGGTGGGGGGGGGGGGGGAATAAACCTTATAGCATACAGCCGTTATTATAAATTAGGTTGAAGCTTAATAACAACTTGACCCGCTGTAGCACTGGTTAATTCCTTCTCTATTTGAAAAAATCCGGGTTCGAATCCTGGCAGCGGAAGTAAATTTTTGATCATTTTATCAGTATCAACTCTAGGACGTTTTGTAAAGATAGCAAATAAACTATCCTAAGTTTTATCTAGGCTGGGTTGGAGCTCGACTAAAGTTAGACTCGACTCAACTTGAATTGATTTCACCCATCAAAATTTATAGATCAAAGAGCTTTATTGAAGTCCCATCGTGGATGATCCAGTTGGTTTGGAGGGCGGTCATCCATACAGATGACCTGTGATCGATTCTTCCCTCAATGCCTTCTGGGTCAGCCTGTCGTACCGGATTTGCCTAGTGCGGTTACATCCCATGTGTGGTTTGCGGGTCAGTACACAGGGGTTTACCCAGTGCGTACAGAGTGCTCACCCGAAGGGCAGAGGCTGCGATAAAGGCTGTAGCGGTTGTGAATTTTTCTGGGGTTCCAAAAGAAAAGAGCTTTATTAAAGCTCAATTTAGTAAAATTCGAATTAGACTATCTAACTCGTTAGATCGGTTGAGCCATATAATAATTACTTTAAAACAAAATTTTAGCAGTAAATTATCTATTCTCAAGTTAGCTCGTAATCTCATAGGAGATACTACAAAGCATCAAAGCTTGCCTTTAAGGCTTTAACAATTAGGGGTTTGATATTAGTAATTTCTTGTTTGGTAGTAGTATTTTTTAACTTATGTATAACAACAACAATAATAACATACTCGGTCTAATTTCACGCATAGTGGGGTTTGGGGAGGATAATGTGTATGCAGACCTTATCCCTACCTTGTGGAGGTAGAGAGGTTATTTCCAAGAGACTCTCGACTCAGGAAAGTATAGGTACAATAATAATAACAAGTAAACAAGACAGGACAACACCAGAACCCATGTAAAAGCATCATACAGAAGAAGAAAAAATGACAGGTATTCAAATTTCAAAGAAACCTAATACCAACCAAATGCGAGAGTACATACCGGTACGAATAATTGAGACTAACTAACATACTATCCTAATTTTCGACCTCCGCACATTCCTATCTAGGATATATGTATAACTAATACATATATTAGTTATACACCATATTTGGCATTATCGTATGTAAAACTAATACATAGCATTTTAAGTGTGACATTCCTATTATTTTTAATTTTTTTTAATCTCTTTGTATGAATTTTTGCAATCGGCACTCGACTTATGTAGCTAGTATAACAACATAACATGTAAAATATCATCAGAATATCATGCTCTTATAACGTTACATGATGACTACACATACCCTTTTGCTTGGCAGTTTGGACAACCTGAAAATTTTGCAACTGCAACAACTTGATATTGTCAATAAAATGTCACCTTTGTATGATTATCTCTCAATACATGTACATTAAATTTGGAATAGCGATGCAAAATCGTAAAGAAGAGTATGAGCGAGCTATCGGCTTTTCCATAATAAGAAAAACTAACATTCTCGTCCTAACGGATGACCTACCTATTAAAGTATATATTTTTGTGAATGAAACATTTAATTTTAAGTAAGTAATTAATACATTTATAACTTATAATTAACATACAATTTTATACGAGTAAGTGAGAGAAACTCTCATCCATCGTTAGGAATCTTCCGCATGGAAACACCACCTAAGTCACCCAACATACCACCGGAACCGCCGGATAACACCATCATGGAAGTAGAAACTAACCAAATGCACTCATATAAGGAAATGCTATTAGAAAAACAAAACACTACACAAGCTGAGTACTACGCAACGGAAGCCCAATCAACACTCACACGAGAAAAAGGGAAGGAATCCACAGGGCCTATATTTCTATCACAAGAAGATAAGAACAGACTGCATGAGCCATGGCGCTTCTCAGTTATAATCAAGTTATTTGGGAAAAAAATGCCACACTAACTTCTCCGTTCTAAGCTAGTTGACCTTTGGAGTCCATCTGAACAGTTGATTTTGATTGACTTAGGATGGGATTTTTTCATAGTCAAATTTAGCAAAGAGGAGAACTTAGTGAAAGCATTACAAAAAGGGCCATGGTTCTTATCAGGGAATTTCCTCTCAGTAAGAAGATGGGAACCAAAATTCGTTCCACAGGAAGCAACCCTATCCTTCACTGCAATTTGGGTAAGACTACCGCAGCTGCCAACAGAATTCTATGATAAGGAAATCCTTGAAAAGGTGGGTCGGAAGCTGGGGAAACTACTAAAAATTGACACATGCACCTCAGCCACTCTCAGAGGAAGGTATGCACGCATATGCATTCAGGTCCCCCTAGAAAAACCAGTAGCAACCTCAGTCACAATAGGAGATCATAAACAACTGGTACTTTACGAAGGGGAAAATGTACTATGCACTGGATGTGGAAGAATAGGTCATATCCTAAAAGGGTGTACACATAGACAAAGCCAATACCAACACCAGCCCGGGATAGCCCAGAATGCTCAAAAAATAGCCAAAGAAACACTGCAAATCAAACAACAAGTACAGAGGAAGAAGAAGAATGGCAAGTTGTCTCCTTCCCAAGAAGGAAAAAAAAGGACACCGCCACAAAACAAAGGCAAGAACAGGATACCTACCCCAAAGACAATTCATCAGCAAAACAGGACAAAATCAAGGTAAAAATGTTCGATGCATCCTCAGGTAAGTTCCTGGAAACTCAAACTTTCCGGTACACAAACAAAACTAACTTGTCACAGGAAATGGACCGGCCCAAACAAAACTCCACGAGGGGGCCACACAGCCAAACTAGAACAGGACAGTCCACAAAGGAGCGGGTTAATGTCAGTGTTAAAAGAAAAGCGAACCCAGGCCAAAGTCAAACCCACACAAGCCGGGAAACTGGGCCCAGGTCCCAAACTACAACTACCAATTCTGACAATATGGACATTACCCAAACCCAAATGGACCCTACCCCATCTCCAAAGACAATTCGGCCCAATAACCAAAAAAGCACCCCAATTTTCCAGATAGACCCACTTCAAGCCTCAGACGAAAGGTCTGACCCAAATGATGACCCCTACCACACTATCTCTCCCCTACCAACCCCAACCGGTGAGAAATCCTCCATGACAGACCAAGCCTAAACACAGTGTAACCAAGAAATCCCCATTGATTTGACAGAATCAATCAACTCCATTGGATTTCCAAGTAAACCATTACTCAGTAAATCAGACACAACCCCCAAAACAACGAAAATAATTATGACCCAAAAGACTCAAACGTCTGAAATGATTGAGTTGCCCAATGCCCCTTCCTTTATTACCAACCCAGAAAAACGAAAAATCAAGAAAGCCAAAAATGGAACCAAGCAATACCCCCCCCCCCACCCAATATTCCTAATCTCCAACCCACCACCACCGGACCACTTACCGGCCACTTGGCTGGAGTTGGCCCTCCATGGGCAGGCTCTGAGCTACGATTTTCAACTGGGCGACCAACCAGTCACCCTCATCATTCAGAACCCAGCACACTTAGCAAGGGTCGCAGCAGAGGCACTAAACAAGGGCTTGGGGATGCTTGGAGCCCAAATGTGGCAGTCAGCGATGGAGCAGGTTCACCCAGCGAACCCAAATGCCAACAGGGAAGTACCAATCCAGGAGAGGATCAACCAAATCTTCAACAGTATGCCGTTCTTTCCAGAACTCACAGTGGAGGACCCATATGCCACACCACATTTCAAGGCGTTTCAACCGGAAGCAGCCCAGAAAGATTCACCTTCACAGCAGGAGAAGCAAATACTGATACAACCAGAGCAATCACCACTGGGGAGCATAGCAAAAAGAATCTCAACAGCCCTGGAGATCTTGAAGAGCAAAGACATGACAACGGAACAAGGAGCAATACCAATCGACGATCTAGTGAGAGTGGACTCAATATGGCTGGAGACAGTGAGGGCGGTGGAATTCAGTGTGGACCACAGCGAAACCCTAATCCTCCTGTGTCCAAAGAACCTAGTCTGATGCGGAATGGAACTTTCATCTCATATGAGCCAAGATACTCTCAAACCACTCCTAACCCTAACCCCAGTGATGAGATCCCAACAGTCTCAGCTCCAGGGAAAGAATGTGATGCATCCCCAGGGCAGGGAAACAACATCTTCGAGCACAAGCCCTCCAACACTGAACCCTCTAATGAATTTCATCATATGGAATGTTAGAGGGGCGAACAGTGCGGAGTTCAAAAGGCATTGCTCAGAGATGGTCAAGCTTCATAAGCCAATGATGTTGGTCCTGCTTGAAACAAAAATGGCAGACCACAAAAAGCTCACTGAGGAGCTTCAATTTGATATGCATGTCCAATTCCCTGCCGTTGGCTTTTCTGGAGGTATTGTAATCATGTGGAAAGAAACATCCATCCAAGTGGATGAGATAGCTGTCAATTCACAGGGCATTCATGCCATGGTTAAGGTACTGCCTTCAAACCCACCCTGGTTACTTTCTGCTATTTATGCTAGCAATGTTTTAGAAAATAGACTAAACCTTTGGGATAATCTGCTTGACATCTCCCACACTCATCTGGGGAGCTGGTTTGTGGGGGAAGACTTCAATGAAGTCCTCAAAGCTGAAGAAAAATTTGGGGGCAACCCCATCAATACACACAGAAGCAACTCCTTCTGGAACTGTATTAATAACTGCCACCTCATAGATCTAGGTTTTAAAGGCAGTAAGTATACCTGGTCTAATAAGAGGTACAAAACAAGAAACAGCCTCATATTAGAAAGAATAGACAGATGCCTCGCTAATAACCAGTGGGTAAATCAGTACCCTGAAGCCAACATCACACACCTCCCTAGGACTCAATCACACCATTGCCCCATGCTTGTTAGCCTTAGTAATGCCAGTCCTAGTCCTATAAATAAGCCATTTAGGTTTGAATCCATGTGGTGCAGCCACCCAATGTTCCAAAGCTTGGTTAGGGACTCTTTTAGCCCAAACTCTACCTTAATCCCCTCCACAGCCCTGTTTAAAGCAAAAGCTGTTAGTTGGAATAGGGACACCTTTGGCAACATCTTTCACAAAAAAAGGAGACTCCTTGCAAGGATTGCAAGAATCCAGAAATCTCCCCATTACCCAACAAGTACAAACCTTCAAAGTCTGGAAACACAACTCATTGATGAGCTTAACTCAATATTGAAAAATGAGGAAGACTTTTGGAAGTTGAAATCCAGAATCCAATGGCTCTCTGAAGGAAATGCAAATACCAATTTCTTTCATGCATCCACCCTTAATAGAATGAGGAGAAATAAAATACTATCTCTCCAGAATGACAGTGGTCAATGGATGTTTGAAGAAGGAGAAATCCATCAGGCTATCTCCTAGTTCTTCATAGAACTGTACAAATCCTCACACCAACAATCCAAAGCTGGAATCTCATCCACAGAAATCCAAGGGCCAACCCTTTCACAGGCTCAACAGACAATGTTAGGAATGGCCCTTAGGGATAGTGAAATCAAAACTGCCATATTCTCCCTCAAGCCTTTTAAAGCACCTGGGCCTGATGGTCTACACCCCTTTTTCTATCAGAAATACTGGGACATCGTGGGCAAGGATGTCATTTCCTTCTGTAAAAACTGTTTCAACACATCAATCATGGACCCAAGAATGAATGAAACCCTCCTTGCCTCATCCCAAAATGCCTCAATACCTCAGTGCTTAGGAACTTTCGACCTATAGGCTTATGTAACACTGTCTACAAGACAGTAACAAAAATCATAGTCAATAGGATCAAGCCTCTCCTCCCAAGCATCATTGGACCCAGTCAGGCAAGCTTCATGTCAAACAGGAGAGCTTCTGATAATGCCATCATAGTTCAGGAATATATCTCCCATTTTGGGAAAATGAAAGGCAAATCTAGTAACATGATGCTCAAAATAGAATTGGAAAAGGCCTTCGACAGGCTTGAATGGTCCTTTATCAAAGAAACCCTCCATGTTTTTAGATTCCCAACCAGCATCATCAACCTCATCATGTCTTGTGTCAGCACATCCACCATCTCTGTTATTATCAATGGGGGAAAAACTGCACCCTTTGTGCCCACTAGAGGCATCAGACAAGGAGACCCCCTCTCCCCTTAACTCTTTATCATGTGCATGGAAAGGCTGTCAAGAGCCATAGACAACAATGTCTCAAATGGAGACTGGCAGCCAATCAGCATCAGCAGAACTGGGCAAAAAATTTCTCACCTGTTCTTTGCTAATGACTTAACGCTCTTTGCTAAAGCCAACCTGTCCAACAGCAACACAATCCTTAATACACTCAATTCTTTCAATCTGGCATCAGGGCAAAAAATAAACCTTCACAAATCTAAGGTTTGTTTTAGCAAAAACTGCCAGGCTCATCAAATGGAAATCATTTCCAACTCCCTTTTCATAAAAGCATCCTTAACCTTTGGCGAGTACCTAGGTTTCCCCATGCTTCACAAAAGGCCCAGCCATAATGATTTTCAATTTATTATTGACAATCTTCACTCAAAAATGGCAGGATGGAAAACGAGCATGCTTAACATGACTGGCAGGACCACTCTGGCTAAGGCCTCTTTGAACTCAATTCCGAACCATGTCATGCAATACATCAAATTGCCAACGAAAACATGTAAGGAAATTGACAAGGTTCAGCGGAACTTCATCTGGGGCACCACTACTAATAAAAAGAAAATGCACCTTGTATCCTGGGACACAGTCACAAAGCCCAAAGACAAAGGAGGCCTGGGCATTCAGAAAGCAGAACTAAAAAACAAAGCTCTTCATTCAGGCCTTGCTTGGAGGCTGTTCCAAAATCCCTCATCCCTCTGGGCCAACACTCTTATTGCAAAGCACTGCAACTGGAGAAACCCACCAAAAAAGGCCAAGACCCACACATAGCAATGCATCTTAAAAGGGTGGGAAACATGCATGAAAGCAAAAAGATGGGTTGTTTACACTGGAAACAAAGTTAATTTCTTTGAGGACCCCTGGATCCACAACCTCCCAGCCATAAGATCCTTAATTCAGGGTCCTCTAACCAGAGAAGACATGGCAAAAACAGTTGCAAATGTACACCAAAATGGGGTGTGGGACCTATCATCTCTCTCCATTACCATCCCCCAAAATGTGCAAAACTCACTCCAAAACACCTTTATCCCTTCCAACCCAGTCAAGGAAGACAGATTGATATGGGGTGCAACTGCAAATGGAATACATTCTACAAAGTCAGCATATCTCCTACTAGAACAAGACCATGAAAGTAGGACCCACAACTTCACATGGATATGGAAGTTAAGAGTACCAAAAAAAAGCCAATCCTTCTTTTGGCTTCTCTTACATGAAAGACTACCCACTGGGACCTACCTCCATCATGTGGGAATACAACCAAACCCCACATGCCAACATTGCAACCTTGCACATGAATCCTCAGCCCACATTTTCTTTGAATGCCCCAATGCTCAAACCTTTTGGAATGACATTATCTCAAAAAGCAAGAAGGAAGCCAACACTTCCATGCCTGTCTTCAGTTCCGCAGAATGGCCTAATACCTGGGCCACTCTGAAAAAGAAAGATTATAACAACATAATCTCTTGGGCTGAACTCATACCCTTCTGTTTCTGGCAAATATGGTTAACAAGGAACAACAACATCTTCAATAACAGAAAAGACAGAGTTGACTCAAAATGCTCAATAGCAAAGGCTACTGAGTTTGCCACATTAATGCTGAAAAGAGAAACAAGAAACAAGGAAATAATCCAGGTAAAATGGGAACCACCCACAGTCAACTCATTCAAGCTGAACTGTGATGGAGCTGCAATGGGGAACCCAGGCAAGGGAGGTCTAGGTGGGGTATTTAGGGATGCAAGAGGGAACTGGGTTCTGGGGTTCATAGGATCAGTCCAATACACCACCAACACACAAGCAGAGCTGCTAGCTCTTCTCAAAGGTCTACAACTGGCGGAGGAAAAAAAATAACACCGCTGGAAATAAACACAGACTCAACGGAGGTAATTACAATGTTAACTAATGGTAACCTCGATTTTGACTCTATCATTCTTGAATGCAGGTCAATCATCCAAAGACTAGGCGACGTGGTGGTGAAGCATGCGTACAGAGAGACCAACCAAGTAGCTGACCTGATGGCAAAGGAAGGAGCAAAAAGGACCTTTTTTGAAGAAATTTTTGTAACATTAGTTCCTCCGGTGTTTGTCAACAATGTGTTTTGGGCAGACATCACAGGAACTTTGTTTGAAAGAAACATTACGGTCTGTAATAGTAATAGTAGAACAATGGGGAACGTGCGTAACACGTACCCAACTACAAACAATGGTTTTGTTAGCCCTAACGGGCAGTTTCATCTATGATTAAATAATGCAAATATGCACCTTTGAACAAAAAAAAAAAGTAATTAATACATTTTACCTTATTATAGACTTGGTTTTTATGTGTGTGTTATGATTAATAGTTTCTGAGAAAGAAAATTAAATATTTTGTTTTCCATAAAAGAAAAAAAAGCGAACCAAAACCAAATAACGCGCACATAACATCTTGTTTGGATGGTTGTTACCTGCTATATTGTATCGTATTGTTACTTTGAATATAATTTTTGTTTTGATTGCTACTTAAATTTTATTATATACATCATATCGTTAAATCTGTCATTACGTAACGATGAAAAGTGTCACTCTATGGAACGACCGATTTGGTGTGGCCGCGTTGTTCCCTCATATTTTTCTCTCATCTTGCCCTTTCATATTATTAAATAATCCTATTTTATTATTTACCCTACCTTTTTATATAATAATTCTACCTCGTGCCTTATTTTTCTTTATAATATTACAAGTTTATGTTTCATATTATTGGTGCATGACATTATGAGACGATGGAAAATAATATAATATATCCAAATATTATATATATCAAAACAACACAGTAAAATATAATATAATATTATACGATACATCATGAAACGATACATAACAACCATCCAAACAAGTTGTTAGCTGGATACTTGCAAAGTGAAAAAGAATAAAATTAAACAGATTAATGGCTAAAACAAATAGAATAATAATTTTGCGGCTCCTTCCTTTATATGTGAACTTTTTTGTATGTGTGTTTGGTTAAAACAAATTAATAGTAATAATAATAATTACAGAGGGTCATTACAGATAGTACAGCTCCTTTCCTAAGAGCAAAAAGGTTCTCAAAACGAACCAAAATATTACAAATAACAGTTGTACTTTTTTTTAATAATTATAATCTTCGACCTAAGCAAAAAAAATAAATATATTTTGTGGTTGGCAGATAGATATTTGAGTCAAAATTTGCTGGCTTCATTCCTCCCTTAATTTGATGTATAATAATAGGTAAATCTTCAATAATAGATCCGACAGTACCTGCAAAATAGAATAATAATAATCTAACGATAATCAATTAAATTACTGATAGTATAAAAATTCTTTATATTTACCGTATACATTCCTTAAATCCCACGTGGCATTGTTGGGAGGCAAATAAAACAGAGTGCTTCTCAATTATGGGTGTTTAACGGGTGGGCCGGGCCGGGCCTCTATTTTTTGGACCCGTACAGGTTACGGGCTAGGCCGGTTCCGGGTTGGTTCTTAACGGGTTTAACGGGTTCGGGTTCATCCGGGTAAAAATTGAACTATAAGGGTTACGGGTTGAGGGGGGCGGGGCGGGCCGGGTTTAGTGTATTTTTAATTTTTTTTTGGAATTTTGTATAAATATTGTAAGTTATATTAATACAAAGTACTAACATAAAGAATACAAGGAAGATGGGAAAAAATTGCACTTATTGCAAGTGCTACTTTTATTTCATAATTCAAACTTACAAATTGAAAGGTTTACATTTTTAACAACAAGTAAATTCAAAGGTTTTGCATTGCCTTAGTAAGTTCTTCATAATCAATATGAACCGATTGACCTTCTTCTGGAGT
>NW_017674923.1:65219-80775 GCF_001879085.1 Nicotiana attenuata
CACCCCGGATATCACCTTTCCCACTACTCAAAACCCTACACCACCCCAAAACATCCCAAAGCAACAAAATCATCCTGCTCCCCATGTCATTCCACCAAAGACACAATGCAACACTTGCCACACCACAAACAACACCCCATTGCTTCTCCCAGAACTCCAAAACCCCACAAATGACTACTTCCACACCCACCATAACACCCCTATCTACGTGGAGACCATGCCACTCTCCACCCAACCCATCTCAGGCACACCCGAGTCTGATGATAAAAATTTTCTTATCAGGAACCTAGCTGAAGAACTTAAGAAATTGACTAACCAGATCCAGGGTGTTGAAGGAAACAAGGGATTGAAGGGTTGAAATATGAAGATCTCTGCATACAGCCCGATGTCGAACTGCCCAATGGTACAAACCTCCAAAGTTCGAGATGTTTGATGGTACAGGTGATCCCAGGGTTCATTTGAGGACATATTGGGACAAGTTGGTTGGGGTCGGAAAGGACGAGAGAATCCACATGAAGCTGTTCATGAGGAGTCTAAAAGGAGATGCATTATCCTGGTACATCATCCAGGATCCTAAGAAATGGTCAAGTTGGGTAGGTATGGCCTCTGATTTCATGGACAGGTTCAGATTTAACACAGAAAATGCACCAGATGTGTTCTACATTCAGAATCTGAAGAAGAAACCTACAGAAATGTTTCGCGAGTATGCTACTCGCTGGTGGTCGGAAGCCGCCAAGGTCAGACCTGCCTTAGAGGAGGAACAAATGAACAAATTCTTTGTCCGGGCCCAAGATCCGCAATACTATGAGCGACTAATGATGATTGAGAACCATAAATTTTCTGATATCATCAAGCTGGGGGAACGAATCGAAGAAGGCATTAAGAACGGTATGGTCACGAACTTGAGGCCTTGCAGGCTACAAATAAGGCCTTGCAGTCCGGTGGTGTCTCCAAAAAGGGAGACGTAGGAGCTGTGATGGTTGCACAAAGAACCAAATCTCCTATCAAATACCAAACCTCCCCGACACCTCCACTCACATATCAGCCCACTCCAAATTACCAAGCACCCTCACCACCCGCCTATCAACCATCTCCACCTCCCACACATCAGCCTACTTCACCCAAATATTCACAACCCGCACATGTTCGTCGATGCCCCCTTTTCTCGCGAAATCGGGTTTATGACATTTGGGCGGACAACTCTTTTGCTTTTGGGAACTGGGTTTGAGATTTAGAAGAGTCGCCACCTAATCATTAAGTGCATTAGGACACTAAGAAATTAAATGAGAAGAAGAACCAGAGAATGGGTAAGGGCTTGAAATTATCTCAGGGGGAAGGTGTTAGGCACCCCCCAAGATCCACTAGTGTGGTTCCCGGCCATGCTACAATTGTGACTTTAAATATAAACAACAAATAAACATACAAGGCAATTTCACATAACAATTACAAGTAGGGGAATGTATAAAAGCTAAATAACGAGCTGAAGTTTAGGCGATTTCATAATTTGTTTAAAGAATATACAAGTGCAGAAAATGGGGGTCAAATAACTGATGCAAATAATCAAACAAAGAGATGAAATGGGCGGAAATTTGGAAGAGGAAACAATGCTGGAAATTTAAAGAGGTTTTAAATGATTAGGGCGAAATACAAGGTTTAAAAGAGCTGGAAACTGACAGTTTAAAGAAAATTAAAAAAAACATAAGCACATAAAGAGGGAGGGGTCCTAGGCTTATAAATAACATGGATCACCCACGCAACACCCGATAACGCGTGGTGTTATCGCGTGATCATCATATCCATGTCTACCCTTACCCACCCTGTTAAGGTATTAAATCGCTGAATGGTCTCGTTACTTATTGCATGCTATTACCCGCCCCAATCCTATCAGTCCCGGAGGCAGTTGGGACTACTAATCCTAAAGGGAAGGGAGATTGGCTTTTCAGAGTTTTAAAAGGACAAAAAACCTAGTGTGACAAACAGAACACATAAAGCAGTAAAAGGGGAAGCATATAGCAGTTAAAGGCTCAAATAGGCCTCCTCATTCAAAGCAACAAATTATTTAGCATGACTTATAGGTACTGATTAGGTCTAAATTAAATTAAAGTGTTAGGACAGGCTGATTTATCCCATATTTCTCAGATGAGGAATCCGAATTAGCCTTGTCTGGTTGTAGTTTATCAAAACTGACACAGTTAATTAATCAACTAATGGTTTGCCTAGGTGAGACCTATAGACATGATATCTAACAGGGCGTACTGATTTTAAAGAAAAGATTACTGGTTTTATAAAAACAAAAGATCTGCAGATTTTAAACGACCTTGTGGCTGATTTTAGACTCATGGATGAAATAGACGAAACTGATTCAGTTGATTACTCCTATAGACATGATTTCTAAGCATTATTGGTTTTAAACGATTACATAAATGCAAGAGTCCTATAGGCATGGTATCTAGAATGAAGTTGATTATTATTAGACCTATGATGGTTTGCCTAATGACATGTATATGCAGAAGTGCAGAAAACCTATGATCATAATTTCTATATGCGGAAATGCAGAAACTTAGAGACAGGATTTCTATATGCAGAAATGAAAAAAAAACTTATAGGCAGAATTTCTAAGATGAGAATGCAGAAGTGCAGAATTTATAAGTAACCTTATGAACAAGTTATCTACATGGATGCAGGAATTTATAAGTAACCTATAAGTATGCTGTCTATATGAACGCAGGAATCAGAAAGTCCTATAGGCAAGTTATCTACCCTTTGCATGCATTCATTCCCATCCCTTTCCACTAGCCACCCCAATAGTTATTACAAATTATTACAGACCTGAGTGAATCAAGAAAAGTAAAAAAATTACATCAGAAACTCAAGCTACAACCAAACAGCCTAATTTAGACTCAAAGTCCAACAATATGAGATAAACCAACTTCCAGGATCAGATTTCCAAAAGCCTTTCTCATGTTTGGGATGTATCAAAGTTCCCAAGAGTCTCAAAGGGGCTCCGAGCAATGCTTACACCCCAAATGCATTGCAGAATTAGATCATGGTGCAGTGTGGAAAGGCCAGCCCTCAAATGTCCAAGTTCAGAGGGAACTCAAGGTCCCAAAGCAGGGCTCATAGGAGGCGGGCAGAACTTAAGAGTCTAAGAGTAAGTGTAAGTGCATAGAGGGGGATTGGGGAAAGCCATGGAAGGCCGGTGGTCATGCCCAGCAATTAAGAGTGCTGGCACACCCCTGACCAGCCTGTTAGCCAAATATGAGGAGTTAGGATCCATTGAGGACCAGGTTCTGACCTGGGCAGTAATTTGGATACTGCCAGGCCAAGAACCTTAACTCAAACACATAAAGGGAATAGGGGGTAGGGATTCACAATGGAAACAGGTGCAAGGAAAGAACATACATAGTTTAATCACTGAACATGAACAGCAAAGTAAACAAGAGTGCTGAAACTATAAAGTAAACACATTGGGGGTGAGGTAGAAATTGAATCAGAACATACCAGTCTCAGGAAAACAAGTAAAAGCAGTAATCTCGAAAAGGCCAAGTTGCAAGCAAAGTAGTTCCCAAAGATTTCAAGCAAAGCAGAGTGTTGAAAGAGTATTGAATTCAAAGCAGTATTGCAAGTGTGTAAGTATTGAATTGGAAGTTAAGGATTGGTAGTGTGTCCGTCCTCTTAAAAGTGCAGAAGGGCAGTCTCTTTTATAGTGCAGAAAACAAGTAAGAGAGGCAAGGAAATAACATCGAAATCAATCTCCCTTTGGTTAAGGGATTCTGATTTCAACGGGTAAAAGCCAGTTAAGGAAAGGAGTTTTAATTAAAACCTTTTCAAAGTAGCATAAGAAGGGTAAATACATAGGAGTTATTTAAGGAAAACAATCAATGGTACACGGTTTGTGCTAAATATGGCAAGGGAATCAATCAAACAGCCAGTGAAACCAAAATTACAAGTTCAATTAGAATGAACCAAGTCAGGAAAGGTAAAGGAAGTTCAATCAAAGAAAATCAGTGACAATCTGTCAGCCTTATTAAAAGGATTTCAGAATCAATCAATTAGTTGGTAAACCTTTTGAAAGAGGAGTTTCTCATATATAAAGCACACAAATAAGTGAATCAAGAAGGGATTGTCAAGTTATTTGGAAGAGAAGTTAATCAAAGAGAGGTCCAGAATCATAAGCAAAAGTGGTATAAGTCTAGTTTGCAGACTCAAAACGAGTCTGGGAGTCCAGGGTCCCAAAATAGAACCCTAACTCGCACACAAATCAAAATTGCCAAGAAACCCCCAAATCCTAGGGTTTTCGAATTGAATCAGACATAGAGGTGAGAAAGCAAGCCACTTGAGAGAGGCTCAGAAGTCTTTTCCAAAGACTTATGAGAAACAAACATACATGATAGAAAGAAAACTAATTCAAGGTCATGAGAACATGTTTGAGAAAACCCGGAATTTACACAGGTTCAGAAGAAAGAGATGATACGAGCTTAAACAAAAGTAGATGAAATATGCTTAGTAAGAACACAAACAGAGTTCAGTAAAGTAAACAAAAATCAAAGAACTCGACCGTAAACACATATAGCAAAGAATAAGGAAAACAACACGGATTAACATGTGAGCACAGGAATAACATGTAGAGTAGAAAAAAGAAAATAGAAGAACAGTACATGCGTAGTAAAAGAAGTCAGACAAACACACATAAGGAAAGAACAACAGAGTCAGAAAGATGCTTTTGAAAACCTTTCAGAAACCCTAAATCGAAAGAAAAAATGATTTTGAAAAAGGAAATTTGGGGAAAATCTTTTAAACGTTCAATAGAACATAGACATGTTCCAGATCTAAGAAAATAAGCAAGTAAAGAACCTCGGACAGCTTAGGGTTGCAGAGAAAAACCCTAGGAATGAGAAAGGTCTTGAGGAAAGTCAGATCCTGAGTCGAAAAGACTCATATTGCTCGAATATGCCGGAGTAATGGCCGGTGAAGCCATAGATCTACAGATCTGAGAAGGTCTTGGAGAGAACCATCGAAGTCAGGTTTCACAGCCTTGAATAGCTTAGGTCTAATGGTGAGGAAGGGTGAGTACAGACCATCCATGGCCTGAGACGCCATGGATTCCGGTGGAAACCCGGTGAAATAAGGTGGGAGACGATTAGGGTTCCAGGAAGGTTCGAGAGGATTTGAGAGATGAAGGGGTTCAAAGGCGGCGTCTCAGACGAAATTAATTAGGTTAGGGGGGGTTTGGAGATTAAAAAAGGAAAGGGGAATTTATGGCCGTTGATCAAAACGATCAACGGCCTGGATCAAAGGGGAGCCGGGTGGGTTTTTTAATCGGGTCAGGGGTCGGGTAATTTAGGGATTGGGCTGGTTTAATTTGGGGCGGAATTGGGTCAAATTAAGGGCCAAAATTGAAAGGAAATGGGGGTTGTAATTGAAATAGAAATGGGCTAAATATTAAATAGCCAATTTTCCCCTTTTATTTTATAAAAATAGTGAAAAATGATTTTAAAAGCAAATTAAAAGTACTGAGCTAATTAATAATACATAAATATTAATTTAAAAATACTGGAGCTAATTTTACAATTATAAAATACTATTAATCGTAAAATAGGCTATAATTGCAATTATATGCAATTTAGCTTTAAAAATACCAAATAAATTTGTAAAAATATACAAAAATCACCTTAATTATATTTTGGTGTAAATATGAGAATAAAATAAGTTATTCACAAAAAGGATAGTTTTGGGGAATAATTACTGATTTTTGTACTGCTAAAATGGACAATAAATTGATTTTAAAATCTTTAAAAATTAGGGAAAAATACCAAAACTCTTGGGCATGCTTATATATGTATGTACATGCTATTTTGAAAGTATTTTGTATATAAAAATACCTAGGGAAAAATTGGGTATCAACAGCTGCCCCTCTTTACCCGGGAAGGATGAAAGAGTTGTCGGGTAAAGATATGATGGCCAATTTTGACCGAACGAAACGATTTGAAGAATTTTGACTGAGCTCTGGTTCCTGAGCTGCCTACATATCCCTGGTCTTACAGGAATCAGGCCATATGTAGTTCGGGATCCATAGGCGAAATATGCCGATGGAGATTTTCGAAAAGCGGATGCGGTGTTCAGGTTGAGAAGGATGGTCAGAGTCTGATAGGCTGTGGGAACTGGAGCGGGATCGCTCCTGCTGAGACGGCCGTTGCTAGCCGGTTTACCTGCAAATGAGCAATGCGAATATATATTGTGCATAAATTTAAACGTGATGCAAGTTCCCGTTGGACCATGAATGTTGTCTTTGGACGGTTAGGATGACGTCCTGGGCCATGAAGCGTATGATAAAGGATTCGCAGGCTATGAAATGATGCTCTCGGGCTATGAGAATGATGCCTTCTAACTATGATGCCTTTGAATAATGATATGCAAAAGACAAAATGGGGTCCTCAGGCCATGGCATGGCGTTCTCGGGCTATGAAAATGGTGCCTCCGAACAATGACGCCTTTGGACAATTTGGCGATCTTTCAACCCATGAAATGCAGGATTTGGCGATCTTTCAGCCGATGCAAGACTTAAATGAAGTGGCGATATTTCAGCCAATGCAAGATTTAAATGAAGGTGGCGATCTTTCAGCCGATGCAAGATTTAAATGAAGGCGGCGATCTTTCAGCCGATGCAAGACTTAAATGAAGTGGCGATATTTCAGCCGATGTAAGATTTAAATGAAGGTGGCGATCTTTCAGTCGATGCAAAGCGTAAATATGAATGGCGATCTTTCAGCCGATGCAAGACATAAATAGAAATGGCGATATTTCAGCGGATACAAGATTTAAATAGAGGTGGCGATATTTCAGCCATGCAGATGGAGGTAGAGCTTAACCTCGGAAGGCAGAATGGTAGCCTTATGCAATGCAGAAAATGCAGATGGAGGTAGAGCTTAACCTCGGAAGGCAGAATAATAGCCTTATGCAATACAGAAAATGCAGATGGAGATAGAGCTTAGTCTCGGAAGGCAGAATAATAGCCTTATGCAATGCAGAAAATGCGGATGGAGGTAGAGCTTAACCTCGGAAGGCAGATTAGTAGCCTTATGCAAATGCAAAAAATGCAGATGGAGACAGAGCTTAGTCTCGGAAGGCAGAATAGTAGCCATATACAATGCAGAAAATGCGGATGGAGGTAGAGCTTAACCTCGGAAGGCAGAATAGTAGCCTTATGCAATGCAGAAAATGCGGATGGAGGTAGAGCTTAACCTCGGAAGGCAGAATAGTAGCCTTATGCAATGCAGAAAATATAGATGGAGACAGAGCTTAGTCTCGGAAGGCAGAATGGTAGCCTTATGCAAATGCAGAAAATGCAGATGGAGGTAGAATTTCTTAGCTGATGGCTTGATAGCTGATAACTGATTGCAATATTGTGGCTGCTGGGGATATCATGTACGGATAGCAATTGTGAGTGGGTGTGATGGTTCCGAAGGTTGCATTCCTGAAAAGTATGAGTGCATAAATATACTTGGCGATTTGCGACTTGGGTGCCTGTATCCAAAGAAAAATCGTGAGTTTTGTAGAGGGGGAAGGTTAGTTCGTATTCCCCGTGGACTTCGCTTGGCCTGGCTTGGCTCTGTTTTCGGTGATGCTGTGTATCATTGGGGTAGCGTCGCTAAACAAAGAAATTTGATAATAGCTATGCATGATTTAGTATCATAAATGTATAATTGAGAAATAATTTTTCTTTAGATGAACCGACGACTGCGACGCGGTCCAAGACGTTGCAACCTTTCTCGCTCCGGAATTTAGAGGGCCCTCCTGAAAATTCTGCCCCAGTTTACTGGCTTGCTGCTTCTGACGGCTGCTTGCGGTAAATGGCTGAAATCAACTTCGGAATTTTGAGGGTCCTCAAAATTCTGCCCCAGTTTCCAATATCGGGGGAAATGATGATTTTATTGAATTGTGACCGAACCCATAAGGCTGCCTACGTATTCCCTCTTAAACGGGAATCAGGTCAGGCGTAGTTCAAATTACATCATATAAGGAAATCATAAATGTTACACATAGTATCGCTTGACTGCATCTGAGTTGATTGGTTTTGGCCAAACTTCTCCGTCCATTTCTGCAAGTATGAGGGCTCCTCCTATTAGAACCCGATGAACCATGTATGGACCCTGCCAGTTGGGAGAGAATTTCCCTTTGGCTTCATCTTGATGTGGAAAGATTTTCTTCAATACCAGCTGTCCTGGTGTGAATTGACTTGGCTTGACTCTTTCGTTGAAGGCTCGGGACATTCTGTACTGATAAAGTTGACCATGACAAATTGCGTTCATTCTTTTTCCATCTATGAGGGCTAACTGCTCGTAGCGACTCTTTACCCATTCTGCGTCGTCGAGTTCTTCTTCCTGTATGATTCTCAACGAGGGAATTTCTACCTCGGCTGGAATAAATGCTTTTGTACCATAAACCAGCATATAGGGAGTTGCCCCGGTTGATGTGCGAACTGTGGTGTGGTACCCCAATAAAGCAAATGATAGCTTCTCGTGCCACTGCTTATGTTTTGATGATGATATCATCTACATATACTTCGATCTCCTTGTGTATCATGTCATGAAAAATAGTAGTCATGGCCCTCATATAGGTGGCCCCTGCATTCTTTAACCCAAACGGCATCATCTTGTAGCAATACATCCCCCACAGCGTAATGAAGGCCGTTTTCTCAGAATCTTCCTCATCCATCCATATCTGATGGTACCCAGCAAAACAATCAACGAATAACTGCAGTTCATGCTTGGCGTAATTGTCAATCAAGATGTGTATATTTGGCAAGGGGAAGTCGTCTTTGGGACTGGCCCGGTTGAGGTCCCGGTAGTCGACACAGACTCTAACCTTCCCGTCCTTCTTCGGTACTGGCACGATGTTGGCTAACCATGTTGGATACTCTACTACCCTGAGAACCTTGGCTTTGACTTGCTCGGTGACTTCTTCCTTGATTTTTAAACTTATGTCAGGCTTGAACTTCCTGAGCTTCTGCTTCACTGGCGGACATGCAGGATCGGTTGGCAGTTTGTTAGCCACGATAGATGTACTGAGACCGGTCATATCATCATACGACCAGGCGAATATGTCCTCATACTCCTTCAGGAATTCCGTGTACTCCTCCTTTTCTGATGGTGACAAATGAACACTGATACGTGTTTCTTTGACATTTTCTGCATCTCCCAAATTAACAACCTCAGTCTCGTCCAAGTTAGACTTAGGTCTATTCTCAAAATCCTCAACCTCTTTAACAACCTATTCTGGTATATCATCTTCTTCCGAGTCTATATCCGTTTGTTGCATTGTCTCGTTGCATGTCACAATCGTCGGTTCATCAAGATAAGTAATAGTAATGCCGTTTAAGTAAAGTAATGAGAGGAAATAATAAGAGAGAGATTTGTAAGAAAAATGAAATACTTTAATAAATTCCATAAGTGTTTTGAACATTGGAGCTCTTTCTTGTGAAAAATAAAAATGCGAAAGGAAAATAAACTAGTAAAGCAAAATAATGCGTGGTGCTTTGTTCAGCCTTGCTACCCCGAGGCACGCCGGGCTCTGGTGGTTCTGGCAGTCCAATTGTTGAGGCGTGCTCCTCTGCTTACAGCCTGTATAGAAGGGCCTTCCTCCCCCTCCTCCTCAAAAATGACATAACAATCCATATCATCCTCTTCTAAGAACAAATTCCTCATTGTTGCTAATGTTCCTCTTCTTCTGACCCACAGATGACTTCGGCTGGTTGAAAAGTCTGTTCCAGCCGGGGTATCGGCTGCTCCAATGGATAGTAAGGGCCGCGCTAGGGTGGTGACAAATCCTTGAATTCTTCCAAGGTATACTCATATCCCAATCCGAATGAGGTGCCATGCTTCTTGAGCTTGATGGGCTTAGCGATTCCTTGGAGATTCTTGCCAAGTCCTTTGCCAGGTTCATACCCGTACCAGTTCAATATGCTTTCAATTTTGTTATCCCACCATTTGTCCTTGTCCATGGCGTTGTCTTGCTCAATGTGGTGGTAGGTTTCTCCGCCTATCTTTCTTTTTCCTCCGATTGCTGGGATGGTCTGGCAACTGTATATGGGATTACTACCGTCGCCATGAATAATCACCTCTAGGTGATTCCACTCAAACTTCACCGCCTGATGTAGGGTTGATGCTACAGCCCCAGCGGCATGGATCTAGGGTCGTCCCAATAGCAAGTTGTAAGATGCTGTTACTTGAAAGTCGACATCGAACCAAGTAGGTCCCATTTGCAGACACAAACTGATTTCCCCAATAGTGGATCTTTGGGAACCATCGAAAGCCTTGACACTGATGGCTCCATCCTTGATCTCATGCATGCTCTTTCCCAATGTTCTGAGAGTCACCAATGGACAAATATTGAGGCTGGACCCTCCGTCAATCAGAATCCGAGTGATGAAATAATCCTCGCATTGCACAGTGATGTGCAACGCCTTGTTGTGGCTTAAACCTTCCGGTGGCAACTCATCTTCGTGGAAAGTGATTTTGTGACTCTCCAATACCTGCCCTACCATATTTGCCATTTCTCCTCTCGTGGTATTGCTCGGTACATATGCCTCACTTAGTACTTTTAACAAGGCATTCTTATGTGCATCGAAGCTTTGCAGCAGAGCTAGGATAGAGATCTGTGCCGGTGTTTTATTCAATTGGTCAATGACTGAGTATTCCTTTGCTTGTATCTTTCTCTAGAGGTCATCAGGCCTAGTTTCGGTGATGACTTGTCGACCAGAGGTCTGCTTACTCGACTCAACCAAGTGTTCCGGAGTATAAACCCTGCCGGTTCTTGTCATACTCTGTGCCGCAACTGCTTCTCCGGTTTTGGCTTTTCCTTTCTCCTTGCCTCGGCTGTGTAATCCCAAGGGATGGACTTCGTACGGGATGGTGCTATGGCCGACATTGCTACCGGAATGGGTACCCTTGCTTTGGAAGGTAACACAACAACTTCAAATGGCGTAGGTGCCTACGGGGACCCCAACTCGACCTCAATCGGCCTTGGCGTTTTTGCAGAAGATGGTGTTTCAAGATCAAGTGGTATGGACATGTTCACTTCAGCGTCTCTAGAAGGCTGGATCTGGACTACAACAGGATTAAGTGTGACTGTTGGTTTCTTTGGCTCGTCACCTTCAGCGATCAATCCGATCAATCCTTTGGGGTCCCAATCATCTTCTATCTCAATCATGTGAACATCGCCACCCTTGTGGTCTGGTAGAGGGTTGTTACAGACATTCGGAGCAGGCTCCTTTGCCACGATGATCTTGTTGTCAATCAACGCCTGGATCTTATCCTTCAGAGAGCGGCATTCATCAATGGTATGCCCCTTCATGCCGGAATGGTATGCACAGGTTTTGTTTGGGTTGACCCATTGGGAAGGATTTTCTGGGGTTATGGCAGGGATATGGGTGACGTAACCAGCAGCTTTAAGCCTTTCATACAGCTGGTCGATTGGTTCGGCAATGGCGGTGTATTGTTTGGGAGGTCTGCGGTCGAAGTTTGGTCGGGGTCTAGGGAAATTTTGGAGAGGGGGAGGTGATTGATAGTGGGCTTGTTGGGTGTTGTAGGCTTGGTAGACGTGTGTGGGTTGGGAGTATTTGGGTGAAGTAGACTGATATGCGGGAGGTAGAGATGATTGGTAAATAGGTGCTGGAGCTTGGTAAGAGGGCAAAGGTGCTTGGTAATTTAAGGTAGGTTTATATGTAAGAGGGGGTATTGGGTAGGTTTGGTATTTCATTGGGGATTTTGTTCTCTGTGCAACCATCACGGCACTCACATCCCTTTTCTTGGACGTGCCACCAGTCTGTAGAGCCTAGTTGGTAGCCTGTAATGCTTCAAAGTTAGTGACCATACCACTTTTAATACCTTCCTCGATCCTCTCCCCTAGCTTGATGATGTCGGAAAATTTCTGGCCTTCAATCAGCATCAACCTTTCGTAATACTGTGGGTCTTGAGCCCGGACGAAAACCTGTTTATTTATTCTTCTTCTAAAGCCGGCCTAACCTTAGCAGCTTCTAATCTCCAACGAGTAGCATACTCGCGGAATGTCTCCGTGGGTTTCTTTTTCAAGTTCTGGATGTAGAACACATCTGGCGCATTCTCCGTGTTGAATCTGAACCTGTCCATGAAATCGGACGCCATACTTACCCAGTTCGACCACTTCTTCGGGTCTTGGCTAATGTACCAAGATAGAGCATCCCCTTTCAGACTTCTCATAAAGAGCTTCATGCGAACCTTTTCATCCTTTCCTACTCCGACCAGCTTGTCGCAGTATGTCCTCAAATGAACTCTAGGATCCCCGGTGCCATCGAACATTTCGAACTTGGGAGGTTTGTACCCCTCGGGCAGTTCGACATCTGGTTGAATGCAAAGGTCTTCGTAATTTAGTCCCTCGATCCCCTTGCTTCCTTCAACACCCTGAACTCGGCTAGTCAGCTTCTTGAGTTCTGCGGCCAGATTCTTGATAAGAGAGTCTTTGTCATCAGACTCAGGTGTGCTCGAGGCGGGCTGGATGGGGTGTGGTATGGTTTCCACATAGATGGGGGTGTTGTGGTGATGATCATTTGTGGTGTTTAGTGATTCAGGAATGAGCAGTGGGGTGTTGCTTGAAGTGTGGCATGTGTTGCAGTGGTGGTGGTGAGCGGGTTGGTTTTGTGGTTTTGGGATGTTTTGTGGTGGTGTGGGATTTTGAGTGTTGGGGAAGTTGACATCTGGGGTAGTGAGGGAAAATTACAAGCTTGCCAAGTTTCGAACTTAGTCCAGTTCTTCCTGAAATTTCAATAACTTCTGCTCGAGCTGGGAGGCACTTTCCTTGGAAAACTGAATACCCTGAGGAACCTCTACCCTTTCGACTGAGTTCTCCTTTCTGATGTTGCTCAAATCTTCCATTTTTCCCTTGTTCTTGTTTCTGATAGGACTCGGGGGAGGAGGAGGTGGAGGGCCCTTGGATCTTGTGGAGTAAGATGACGATGCCAGAGTGCACGAACTAACCTTTGGGGAGGGGAATAAACAAAAAGGTAACTAGTTAGTGAGGGTCGTAAGAAGAAAATGCTGCAATATTTAAACACATAGTGCAAGAATATAAATCGTGTCCTAATTTGGGGGCCTCGTTGTGCCCGAGGTAGGCCTAGCGACAAGTTGATTTGGAGAACTTATAATGCTAAATGCCTCATTTTATTGATAAGAATAAGACGAATCCCAAAACGACACTAAAATAGCAGAAAATAAAATGTCACTAATGGCCATTGGCCTTATTACATTCAAAGCAAAGAAAAGACTCCTAACTACTTGGTCCCAGAAGGACCTTCCCCAGACTCGGCATCTTTAGCTCCATCGAACAGCTTCACCAGCTCACGTAGTCCCAGCAGCAAGTAGGCTCTAGCCAAGTGTCCTCCTTCGCTTCCCTCAGCAACTCGGCAGTCTTCGATCCTTTTTAGAAACTTCTTTTCCAGTTCCACTATACCTTGCTCTAAATAGACCAGTCGTTTGTCGGCGCTGACAGCCATATCCTTCCATTCTTCAATTATTTTTTGATTGGCTTCTTGTATTTCACGGTGCTCATTTTCACATTCCCGCATCCTCTTGCGCAGTTGGTTGTACTTAACCTGTACTTCAGCCTTTTCGTCGATGACCCTGTGACCTCGAACAAACCCGGGTTTTCCTAACCCACTATGATCGTCCTCCAACCAGCTTGGATAGTATGGAGTATAACCAGCATAGTACCTGTCTGGTTCTATGGAATCCTTTCCTAGGATGATTTTGCAGTGCCACATATGCTGAGCTTGACACTTGTATGGACTATCGTCATCTTGAAAGTCGGCCATGAAGCGACTCATTTTGTCGACCCTTAGTATAACCTGCTTTCTTCCTGCATGCCTCATGACTCGGAGAGGGACATAAGGATAATTTCCTCTCAGACCGATGAGTATAAGAAACGGTGCATCCCGAGATCGGACGATGAACTCTTCAGTAGGGAACCATTCAAACATCCGTTGCACTTGGCCCTCTTTCAGATTTTCGAACAACTCTACCCACCCTTTAGCATCTTCTGGTTGGGAAAATATGTTAGGCATATAGTTCATTCGCCTTGGCTGATGGAAGGCGATATGATCATCCCAGTCTCTACGTAGAATCTCTTGCCGATATTCACCCTTTTGGAGGTGCTCCATGAGCCAGAGTTGGAGCAGTAAGTTACAACCCTCAAAGTGATTGGCCCCTTGTTGACAATTTTCCAGGGCTCGGTATATCTCCGCAACGAACATAGGTACTATGCTAAAAGGTTGTCTGCCAATTCCTTCCATTAAAGTCTTGGTGACCATGGCCAGTCTGGTATGGATCCTAGCCTTCTTCATAGGAAACACTATCATCCCCAAAAAGCAGAACATAAAGACGAAGACTCTTCTGTGGATGTGCCCCAATGATGTGAGGGCGAATTCATCTGGGTTAGTGCGGTAAGACTTGCTATGGCCATATCTCTCGTACAGATAGTCGAAAGGAATGTAGGAATCCTTCAAGCAGGTCAAGTCTGTGTTCTTCTTTAGTCCCATCATTTTGAGAAAACCCCTACCCTTGCGATTTTCTGGCATAAGCAAACCCGGAGTCTCCCACGGAATACCAGCTAGTCCTCCTATTTCCTCCAGCAAAGGTGTCATTTCAAGGTCCCCGAAGCGGAACACAGATCTGTCACCATCCCAGAATAGAGTTGCAGCCTCTATGATTTTGTTGTCGGGTTGGATTTCCAGAAGAGAAGGCAAATTTCCCAAGTATTTGCGGACGAGGGTCTGATCACTGGAGTGAAGGTCTCCCCACCAGCTTAGCAGCCTTGGGTGGATGTTGGTTACCATGCCGAATCTGGGGACTTCGTGCCTCATTTTCTGCAAAACAAAGTGTTAAACCCTTACCCCCGCCGGACTCGACTATTTAAATATCAATAATTGGCATAAGCAGCATTTAGTTCTCCAAATAAATGCACAGACGTGGTAATGTCCGTATGGGTTCCAAGGAAACCCAATGGACTTTGGACAAGGCTATCTTAAAGAGTCATTATGCGGACAGCATAACTGACTCAGCTAGGTTTGACAGTGATGCATGCACAATTGAACAGAGTAAGGTTTCTATGGGGTGTTAGACCGGTACCCTTGAGCGGACAACTCAAGAGGGAAAGGCATGAAACCATCGACTGCACCGCTGATCGACTAGTTTTACCGCAAATACGCCTTTGCCAAATTTAGGGGGTGATAATATCGGAAGGGCGCAACCACTCATTATAAGCGTTGCTATGGTATTTTGTTTCGCATGAGTGGAATATGATGTTGAATACGCAATTACAAGAATGAAACAAGTTGTCACGTATTTGCACGTTCATAAAGTAATGATTACAATAATTGCTCATAATTACAACAGTATTGAAGGAAAGCAGTAAAAGAAAGCATTAAAGAAAAGAAAACAAAGAGCCAAGTCAGTTTTGTAGTAGAAAAGAGATAAAGACATAAATAAAGGACAATAAAGAATGCAATAAAATACACAAGTAAGACATG